>NW_026117551.1:0-127500 GCF_001640805.2 Lates calcarifer
CCTCACTTTTTCCAAGAGACAGAGAGAAGGGAGGAAAGACCCTATCCCTGTTCCTTATATGTATATGTTCATGGCTACTAACCTAAACATGAACCCAAAGAATAGAAAGACATACATGGAGCTTCAGGCATTGCAAAAGAGTAAAAACCATATATGGAACGTCAGACACTACAGGTCCTTTGTAATTATGCAGATTGATTTGTACATATGCCTAGCTGTCAAGGATAGAAATACTTGCTTGTAATCACTGATATGTTTTCCAAGTGGGTGGAGGCGTATCCATCAAGAAAAGAAGATGCACAAACAGTTGTAAAATGTTTGATAAAAGAACTTATCCCGCATTTAGGGTAACTATGGGAATAAACAGTGATAGGGGTTCTGCTTTTGTTGAACTCCACCATCAAACAAAAGTTAACAAAGACTATGATGACAACAGGTGATGCCCTTCCACTAGTGCTGTATGAAGCTTAATCAGGGAGACTGTCTATCTGCACATACCAGCTGAATCACAAGTTGTTTCCTGCTGTCTCTAAGCCCCACCTACCAATTCTGTTTTCATCCAGTCACAGCCTGACACACCCAACTAGAGCCATCACCTGTAAGCTAGTTTAACAGTTTTAAAACTGTTTAAAATGTTCTCTCTCTCTGCTGTTATTCAGCTGTCATTTCAGCACTGCGACGTTGTGCGACTCTAGCAGTCAGATTATCAGTTAGGACTCAACGCATTCTCCAGCCTCAAAACTCTTGCTCTCCCAGCAACTCTTGCTCTCCCAAAGCGTGCGGCCATCAGTATTTACCAAGATGCCCCCACTTACTTGAAGAGACCTGAGACAAGCACAACATTTATAAACCAGGGAATCTGCAGCTCCTCATCTCAGAAAAGCAATCATTTTAGTTTGCGTCTTCTTCTTCCACACGGACCGCTGCTCCTCCAGTCCCTACCACACCAGCCGTTCCTGTCACTACGGCCACCCCGCAACCGTCATGCCACTTTAGATCACATCCCTCTGTCTCAGTTGCCCTTTTCTATCACCAGCACCTCAGCCTGAGGAGAAATGTCAACAGCAAGGGCAAAAGGTAGAGTTGGTTCAGTAGATAATAAATAAAAAAATAAAAATACAATGGGCCTCTGATTATATGATATGCCAGATAATATCTAGCATATTAATAATATGCTAGATATTATCTGGCCTCTTAAGTCTCACATTTGCACAAACAATTAGTTTCAGCCACGAAGAGCATGTAAATATAGTGTAAATATAATATATATATTTTTTAAAAAGCGACTCCATCGTAGGTTATTTTGAGGGGTTTGGGGCCGAGGATACAGTAATGATAATGATAATGAGATTACCCCCATTGCAGCTGCCTGCATTCAGAGTCATCAGTACCATTGCATTGAGTTCTGTGCTATGTGTCAACAAGTCAATATTATAAATATGGGGTTCCCCTTTAAATGTGATCACATTGTTTTGTGGTTGTTAGGAACAATTTCATCTTCACCGACAGCACATGCCTGGTAAATTTTGTAATCACTGACTCTTATCCCATTTAATTTTAAGATCTACCAGAGTCACTGCCAGCCCAAATCCCACACCTGTTCCTCTTCTGAGGGGCTAGCTGCATTAGCTAGGAACTATTTTACATTGAGATTCAGCCAGGTCTGCACATAGAAGGTTTAGCACGCCCTATCACACTCCAAGCTCTGCATCTATGCTGCTTAGAGGGGGTCGATTTCTATGCAGCGTATTCCATTTAGCATTCTATGGCCTCTTAGAATCCCTAAATTCACTACTTCAGGCATCTCCTTTCTTAGTTAGCATTTCACCTCAATCACTTAGTTTTATATGAAATATTCTAAAGCTAAAGCTAAAGCTGTTCTAACCTCAGGCAATCACCCCATGTCAAGCATCGTTTAATCATCATTTTTAAAGGTTCTTCACAAGTGTAATCTATCTCCTCAGCATATTCAGTTTATTCATTTAGAATGAATACTATCTCCTCAGTTTCAATGCAAGGGATCTCCTCCGCCTCTCTTCAACAATGGGCCTCTGCTCCTCCTGCGCCTACTCCTTTCATATACGTTCAGACTCAGCCTTCAGCTTTGGCTGCTCAGCTACCTTTGTAGGCCGATTACATGTAAGTCTTGGTGGTGGTGGTGTCACAAACATTCTCCTTGGTCCATTGCATGCTCCCCATCTCACTGTTGCATTTCCCCCATCATGGCCTCTCCCTGTATTATCACATCTTCCTGCATCCTGGTTGCATTTCCTGTCTTATGGCCTTCTCCCTGCATTCCCTGCATTAGGGCCTCCTCCCTGCAATTCTCCAGCATCACTGCTGCATCCCCACATTTCCTACATCCCCGTTGCATTTCCACATTATGGCCTTCTTGCATTTTCCTCTGCATCACTGTTGCATTCCCCTGCTTTATGGTACTTTTGCTTCCTTTTGTCTGATTTAGGTTGCTCATCAGGTACAGTACACTTTGCTTCTGGGGGAGTGGTTCCTCTGCACAGCAAAAGGCACAGGCCACACCTTACTGCTCTCTGTCGCAATCTTCTTCCTGTGCTCAAGTCTATTATTCTGTGCACAATCAATTCATTCCTCTTCATTTCTCTTCTTTCTCTCACTCTTTCTTTCTCCTATTACACTGTCCCGATTGAAATTCAATTCAATTTTATTTATACATATCACAACAAAAGTCATGGTGAGAGAAGAACATAGCATAACACGGGTTCCAATAAAATGTAAGGTGATGCCAGTAATACAGCAGTAGTAGTGATAGTAATGATAATTAAAGTATTAACTGCTAACATAGCAACACAACTAATAGCAGTATAAGTAATTTCTAGTTATAGCAGCAGGTGTTGAGTGGAGTTGTAGGAGCAGCAGGAGGCAGCTCCAGAGGCAGAAATACCTGCAGAAAGAGACAGAAGAGGAGAGAGAGATGGAAGAGCACAATACTACAGGAAAGGGAAGATATTTAGTTAGTAACATGTATTTATGGGATATGAATCCATGCTGTGGAGAGAGAGAGAGAGAGAGAGAGGGAGAGAGAGAGAAAGATTTTAGATTTTTTAACAGTACTTTATTTACAATTGACTTAAAATCACACAGACAGTTGTACCATCAACAAATCAGTTGAGGAAAGGTGTAAATATTAACCCTGTGCCGGTCACTCTGCACAGCAGCTCCTCATGAGCCCATTGTTGTTCAAACACATCTATATTCCCTGTGATCCTGTGGAAGCTGAACTCCAGCCTCAGTCTTCACGTTGAGCTTCCACAGGGTCACAGCATCAGTAATTGGCCCACCCTGCAGTCTCTACGAGTCAGGTAGATTGACATTTTAGCTTCACCAATTAAAAAGTTCAGGAGCACTTTGCTTTTTCTGTTTTCTTAAAACCAACTCCACAAATGAAAACAGGGGCAGTGAAAACGACACCAAACAGGTTAAAAACACGAGTTAAAACGTTAAAAATCTCTGCCAGTCTCCTGCACTCAGTAAAAACATGAAAGATGTTTTCAGTCAATCCACAGAATGGGCACTCATTCACAACACTGGGATTAATAACAGATAAAAAGGCATTAGTTGCAATGGCACCATGTAAAATCCTCCACTGGAGATCTCCGGTTCTCTTTTTCACAGGAGGTTTATAAAGTGTTCTCCACTGTGGGCTCAGCCCGCCCAGCCTCTCAGTCCACACACACCCCGCTCTGTCACACAGCCGCGTTTTGAAAATAGTTTTTACACAGCTTGTGTACAGAGTTTTTTTGTCAGCCTTGTGCAGGCTTAGTGTTTTTTTGTCAGTGTGCTTCAGTATGGCGCTGAGCTCCGTAAACCCAGGGCACAGGTGGGTCTCTGGGTACGGGTCTGTGGGGTCCGGCTCAGCTTCTCCCCTGCTGTGTTTGAGGAGGAGGACTCTCTCCTTCTCCAGAGCTCCAGGCTCCTCTGCGTCAGACGGACAGAGCGCAGCCCCAGCACAGAGCTCAGAGCTGGGCCGGTCCTGCTGCTTCTACCAGCTGCTTCAGGCAGAACATTTTTGATCTGCACAGCGCCCCCATCAGCCCAGGCACGGTGCTGCAGCACACGTCCAGTTTGGCTCCACAGAATAAAGGCTCCTTCAACAACCAGTACAGAGAGTCACACTTCTCACTTCTTTTACATTTAAACAGTGCCCAGGATTTAAAAACACCCTGATAAAAAGGAGGCAACCCACCTAACTTTAAAAATTTAAAATCAGTTAAAAACAGAGCAGCATCCAGCCCCAGGTTATTAACACGCCTGAGTATGCAGCTGGCCACGTCTCTCCACACCAGATCCTCAGGTCCAGTCAGGTATCTCTGAATGAACTGGAGCCTGAAGGTGGCTGTCCTGCTGGCCAGGTGGACCAAGCCCTGGCCTCCTTCATCCCTGGATAAAAACAACACTGATTGTGGAACCCAATGTAATTTATCCCAGAAAAAATCAACCATCTTTGCTTGGATCTGAGCAATAAGACCTGATGGAGGGTCCAGACAGGCTAACCGGTGCCACAACAGAGAGGCCACCAAGTTACTCAAGATAAGGACCCTCCCTCTAAAAGACATCTGTGTGTGGATCCACCTCCACTTAGCCAGTTTATTATCCACTTTCTCTATGATGCTCTCCCAGTTTTTCTTTTCGATGTCGCTGTTTCCTATATAAACACCAAGGTATTTTAAACCTCTTCTTTTCCATGTGAGGCTCTGAGGGAGAACAGGGAGGCCCTCACACCACTCACCAACAGCAAGGGCCTCACTCTTCCTCCAGTTCACCCTCGCAGCCGACACAACAGAAAACTTCTCGATTTCAGAGTTTAAAACACACACATCTTGTTGATCTTTGATAAAAACAATGACATCGTCAGCGTAAGCAGATAAAACCCCACTACTGTTAAAACCAAGTAAAATCAGGCCTTGAACAGATGACCTTATCTTTTGTAGGAGGGGTTCCAGGGAGAGTGCATAGAGCATCCCAGACAGAGCACAGCCCTGCCGGACGCCTCTATGACCTCTAAAAGGAGCACACAGACCACCATTAAACTTCAGCACACTCTCAATGTCACTGTACAACACCTTGATCTTGGCTATGAGACAAGCGCTGAACCCAAACCTCTCCATGACCTTCCAGAGGAAGCCGTGTTCAATGCCGTCAAAAGCCTTTTCCTGATCTAATGAGATCAATCCAGTGTTTATGCCTAATGAACTGGAGACTTCCAAAACATCCCGAATGAGGTAGATATTATCTACCATGGACCTGCCGGGCACACAGTACGTCTGGTCCCGGTGGAGAATCTGCTCCATGGTTCCTCTCAGCCGATTGGCCAGAGCTTTGGACAGAATCTTGTAGTCGGTGCAGAGGAGAGAGACAGGACGCCAGTTCCTGATATCCTGTAAGTTGCCTTTCTTGGGCAGGAGTGTGATGATGGCTCTGCGACATGACAGAGGCAGTGACCCCGACACCAGGCTCTCATTAAAAACATCTAAAATGTCATGAGCCAAGATGTCCCAGAAGGCTTTGTAAAACTCTACAATGAGGCCGTCGATGCCTGGAGCCTTTCGCCCCTGCATACTCTGCAGTGCAGCGTACAGCTCAGGTAGTCAGTGGGCTGTCGAGTAGTGAGTTAGCCTCACTGGACACCTGAGGAAGTCCACCACAGACCTCTTCCATCAGTTCTTCATTTTCCTTAAACTCACTTTTAAACAAAGAGGTATAAAAGTCGACAGCCCTTCTCCTTATCAGGCCTGGCTCTGTCAGCTCTTGTCCTGTCTCAGAGAGTAGAGAGTAGATCTGTCTCCTCTGCCCTTGTCTCTTCTCTAGTCCAAAGAAGAAACTCGATGGAGCATCCATCTCAGTGATGTTCTGAATCCGGGACCGGACCAGCACACCCTGTACTTTAGTGTCCAGCAGGTTGGCTAATGCCATCTTTTTAGTCTTGAGGATTTCAATATATCCTCGATTTCCTGTGGACTCACTCACACACTCGAGATCCACAATATCAGTCTCCAGATCTCTGATAGATCTGGTGATGTCTTGTGTGACATTGAGAGTGTGCTGCTGACATAAAAGTTTAATTTGAACCTTTCCATGGTCCCACCACTGCCTCAGACTGACAAACTCCTTTTTTCTTCTGTCTAAAATTGTTCCAAAACCAGCTTAAAGCCTCTTTGAAAGATTTGTCGACAGTTAAAACAGTTAAAATGCCAATAGGCGCTTTTATGTAAAAGATTTCTGATAAAAACGTTACATAAAACCAAAGAATGATCTGTAAAACCAACTGGTAAAATCCTACACGTTTTAACAGCACTGACTCTGTGCTTAAAAACATAAAACTGATCCAGTCTGGCCAAAGAGATGGTGTTTTCTCTAACGTGGGACCATGTGTACTGTCTGCAGCCTGTGTGCATCCTTCTCCACACGTCCACCAGGCCATGAGAGCAGACCAGCTGCCTCAAGGCATGCTGGGATACTGGATGAGGCTCTGCATGGTTTCAATCTAAAATCTCATCATCAGTGCAATTAAAATCCCCACCCACGAATAAATAATCCTCCGAGCCACAGCTGTTTAAAACCTCATTCACTTTTTCAAAGAAGTGCTTCCTCTCTGTACCACTGTTTGGAGCATAAATGTTGATAAAAACCACATTAAAATGATCAAAACGAGCTTTGACTAAAAAGGCACCTCCCCTGTCAGGTCTGTCAGCTCTGACTCAGCTCTGTGTTTGATGATATATCTGGCTGACTTATAGAAACCCTGCATGTCAGGGAAGTACTGCTCTAACATTAGGTTCCTCATCCCTTTGGTCTGCTGCAGAAAGGACTTGAGTGTATTTGCAGGATAGACCTGAGCAGCAGCCTGCTGAGTGTGAGACAGGTCACTGCTGTCAGACACACAGCCTTCACTGTCACTGCTGTCAGACACACAGCCTTCACTGTCACTGCTGTCAGACAGAGCTGCTCTGTTCTCTGCAGCACTCGCTTTACCTGCCAGACGTCCGGCTTTACCCCCGACCTCCACGCTCACCATGTTTCTCCTCTTACTGCGCTGTTTAAGAGGAGCAGACTTCCCCCCAGCTTCACAGGCCTCCATCTCTTCAGCCTCAGCTACTGTGCTCCCCTCACACAGCTCACCTGTTACTTTACCTGCCTCACATGACTCACCTGTCACCTCACCTGCCTCTCCTTTCTTACCTGCTTCACCCTGGTCACCAGCGACCTCAACTCCTTCACACAGCTCATCTGCTACTTTACTAACCTCACCCAACTCACCTACAGCCTCACCTGCCTCTTCCACCTCACCTGGTTCACCCACCTCCCCAAGTTCACCTGCCCTTTGGCTCTTCTTGCCCACTTCACCAGGAACCTCACCTGCCTCTCTCCCCACACCTGTTTCACCCACATCCTTCACCAAATCACCAGCCACTTCATCTGAAGTATCACCTCTCACCCCAGCCTTACCTGTCACCTCACCTTTACCAGTCACCTCACTCGTTTCACCTCCCACCTCCTCCTCACCACTCACCTCCTCCTCACCACTCACCTCAGTGCTCTTTTCAACCTGGCTCTGCATCTCTGTAGCCTGTTGTTTCTCTGCAGCTCCTGCATCTTTCCCTCGCCCCTAGGCAGCGGTCACCGCAGCCGCCCGCCTCGCCGCCGGAACGGGTCGGCCGGAACCAGGATGCAGGAAGATGTGATAATACAGGGAGAAGGCCATGATGGGGGAAATGCAACAGTGAGATGGGGAGCATGCAATGGACCAAGGAGAATGTTTGTGACACCACCACCACCAAGACTTACATGTAATCGGCCTACAAAGGTAGCTGAGCAGCCAAAGCTGAGGCTGAGTCTGAACGTATATGAAAGGAGTAGGCGCAGGAGGAGCAGAGGCCCATTGTTGAAGAGAGGCGGAGGAGATCCCTTGCATTGAAACTGAGGAGATAGTATTCATTCTAAATGAATAAACTGAATATGCTGAGGAGATAGATTACACTTGTGAAGAACCTTTAAAAATGATGATTAAACGATGCTTGACATGGGGTGATTGCCTGAGGTTAGAACAGCTTTAGCTTTAGCTTTAGAATATTTCATATAAAACTAAGTGATTGAGGTGAAATGCTAACTAAGAAAGGAGATGCCTGAAGTAGTGAATTTAGGGATTCTAAGAGGCCATAGAATGCTAAATGGAATACGCTGCATAGAAATCGACCCCCTCTAAGCAGCATAGATGCAGAGCTTGGAGTGTGATAGGGCGTGCTAAACCTTCTATGTGCAGACCTGGCTGAATCTCAATGTAAAATAGTTCCCTAGCTAATGCAGCTAGCCCCTCGAGAAGAGGAACAGGTGTGGGATTTGGGCTGGCAGTGACTCTGGTAGATCTTAAAATTAAATGGGATAAGAGTCAGTGATTACAAAATTTACCAGGCATGTGCTGTCGGTGAAGATGAAATTGTTCCTAACAACCACAAACAATGTGATCACATTTAAAGGGGAACCCCATATTTATAATATTGACTTGTTGACACATAGCACAGAACTCAATGCAATGGTACTGATGACTCTGAATGCAGGCAGCTGCAATGGGGGTAATCTCATTATCATTATCATTACTGTATCCTCGGCCCCAAACCCCTCAAAATAACCTACGATGGAGTCGCTTTTTAAAAAATATATATATTATATTTACACTATATTTACATGCTCTTCGTGGCTGAAACTAATTGTTTGTGCAAATGTGAGACTTAAGAGGCCAGATAATATCTAGCATATTATTAATATGCTAGATATTATCTGGCATATCATATAATCAGAGGCCCATTGTATTTTTATTTTTTTATTTATTATCTACTGAACCAACTCTACCTTTTGCCCTTGCTGTTGACATTTCTCCTCAGGCTGAGGTGCTGGTGATAGAAAAGGGCAACTGAGACAGAGGGATGTGATCTAAAGTGGCATGACGGTTGCGGGGTGGCCGTAGTGACAGGAACGGCTGGTGTGGTAGGGACTGGAGGAGCAGCGGTCCGTGTGGAAGAAGAAGTACGCAAACTAAAATGATTGCTTTTCTGAGATGAGGAGCTGCAGATTCCCTGGTTTATAAATGTTGTGCTTGTCTCAGGTCTCTTCAAGTAAGTGGGGGCATCTTGGTAAATACTGATGGCCGCACGCTTTGGGAGAGCAAGAGTTGCTGGGAGAGCAAGAGTTTTGAGGCTGGAGAATGCGTTGAGTCCTAACTGATAATCTGACTGCTAGAGTCGCACAACGTCGCAGTGCTGAAATGACAGCTGAATAACAACAGAGAGAGAGAACATTTTAAACAGTTTTAAAACTGTTAAACTAGCTTACAGGTGAATGGCTCTAGTTGGGTGTGTCAGGCTGTGACTGGATGAAAACAGAATTGGTAGGTGGGGCTTAGAGACAGCAGGAAACAACTTGTGATTCAGCTGGTATGTGCAGATAGACAGTCTCCCTGATTAAGCTTCATACAGCACTAGTGGAAGGGCATCACCTGTTGTCATCATAGTCTTTGTTAACTTTTGTTTGATGGTGGAGTTCAACAAAAGCAGAACCCCTATCACTGTTTATTCCCATAGTTACCCCTAAATGCGGGATAAGTTCTTTTATCAAACATTTTACAACTGTTTGTGCATCTTCTTTTCTTGATGGATACGCCTCCACCCACTTGGAAAACATATCAGTGATTACAAGCAAGTATTTCTATCCTTGACAGCTAGGCATATGTACAAATCAATCTGCATAATTACAAAAGGACCTGATGGCGGCGGCGAATGGTTATGGCTGATGGTATTACCTCATCTTGTCTGTTGACATATCATGCAATTATTCACCAGTGTTTGTGCAACATTCGTAATGCCTGGTGCAAACCACTGCGATCAGATTATGTCATTTATCCCCCCTTTTCCTACATGTGTAGGCCTGTGTGCAACGCAGGCTAAAACACAAAGGAGAGGGCGGGGGCAGACTGGCTGGCCATCAGGGTGGAGCCACAAGCCAGACTCCTGTTGAGAACAACCTTTCCTGATCCATGTCTTTTTCTCCTCACCATCAGCTCAGTTTTGTAACACAGCGACATCATCAAAAGAGGGCAGAACAGAAAGTTCAGGAGGTTGAACTGAAGTATACTAATGAGGAAATGGCTGCCTGTTTGGCTGCTGCATCTGAAAAACAGATACAAATAATAAAATATCATAAATATATTCTAGTTCATGTAGCTCTAGCTGTAACGTTCACATGTGTTAAACTGGAGTGCCCTTACACCAGGAGGGACTTTCACAGCAATCTTGTCCTTCTGTGGGTCAATTAATTGTTTAAGCATTCTATAGATCTCTTGCTTCAACAGAATAACAATTTTTAATTACTATTTTATGACATGCACATAAACCACTTTTATCACTTACACACTATCTTAAACCACCTGGGAGGTAAAACTGTAAAATATATATATATATATATATATATAAAATATATATATATATATATATTTTCAAATATGAATGCGTTCAGATTTCTATTTCAATAATAAAATCCCCTTTGGGTTAATTTTCTGTGAACTGTTTCATCTCTGTGTGATGTAAAATAATGAGCAGATCAGAGGTCAGTTTATTATTTATGTTTTGTTTATTGACCTGATGATTTTAGAACAGATGTTTGTGAATCAGTTTAAACTTGAGTTTAGGAAAGATCCAGACAGTTCAGTTCTTCATGTTTTTATTGTTCAAATTTACACAAAACACAAAAATGTCAGTGACTAACAAAGATACTAAAGAAGTACAAACATAATCAATGAGTTAGTGTTGGTTAATGAGTTAAAGTACTGATTAATGACAACGGTATTCAGCTAACTGATCTAAGATTGCAGGAAATAGTAGAAATGATCTCTGGTTACGTCATTGGTTTAGTATAGGTGATTTCAAGGACAGTCATCAGGTCTGGTGTAGCCAGGGCTTTATGGCATATTGGATGGTGTTGAGTGCAGCTCTGATGTCAAAGTTTTTGGCCAGAAGGTGTTGTGTCAACCACCCCCCTTCATCAGTGAAACCCATGGATAGCATGTGGGCCAGGGACTCCACAAGATAGGGGTCCGCCTCTGGGGAGTGAGTGGGGTTCACAGGTAAGAAGGGACACCATAAAGGCTCAAACAGCTCAAAACTCAGGTGCAAGATGTGGTCTCACCTTGAGGCAGGTGTGGATACAAAGCTGCCTCCCTCAAACCTGTTGGTGGCTGCTGGTCCCCCAGAACCCCCTTCTGTCCTCCTGAATGAGGCCCCTGGTCCTGGTCCCCAGGCTGGAGGGGTGAGTCCACCCTCATCAGAGTCTCTGCTCACCTGAAGATCACACAGTCCCAGTCTGGTTACCTACTAGTTTATACGGGTTCATACTAAGTAACAGATGGTTATTCTAGTCTCAGTAGGGCATAGGTCCTCAGGATCTCAACCTTCTCTCAACCATGTCCTTCACCAAGGTTCTCAACGGTGGCGTCAAGATACCTTTGGCAGGGCTTATCTGGACGCCCAGATAAGCCCCTGCCTCATGCCCAGGCACCATGTGTATAGGCATTCCAGCCAGCTCCCATACCTCACAATCATTGATTGTATACTGTCTTTGGCCCTTGTCCAGCATAAAACTGGCATTTGCTCAGATTCACCCTCAACCCAGTCAGACCTGAAAAGATTTCCAGAATGTGCAGGTTCCTTTCCATGCCCTTCCACGAATCACTGAGCAGTACCAGGTCGTCTGCAAAGGCCCTCAAATCCCCTCTGTCAAGTGTGTACAGGACAAGCCTCCTTGAGTCTCCAGGCTAGGATGCCTGAGCAGAGAAGACTAATGATCTCAGGGAAAGCACCAAAAAGAAAAGAAAACCAAAAAAGAAAAGAGAAGGAAAAGTATTATTCTAATGAATCATATAGAGCCAAAAAGAAATCTTATTCAAGCAACAAATACTGTGATGAAGGATTCAGATCAATCTCTCAGGATAAAACACAGACAACTCATGAAACAAATAATGCGAGACAGATATAACAACAATCTTGCATTTAAAATTCTGCACAGCATGAGATGTGCCATGAAAATAAAGAGGAAATACAGACGGATAAACAGACAAACCCCAGAAAGTGACCACAGTTTGATCAAAGAGGCCATATCTGTTTTCAGATCACATACAAACCCCACTTACGTCTGCACTGTAGAAGTGGCTGCTGAATGTCTGACAGGAAAATATGTTCATGTTTGTGATGACGGCTGCAGAAATGAACAGTGTAAAGTTCCTGATGAGAGAAAGGATGAATGGATCTGTCACACCTGTCATGATCATCTTAAAAAGGAGCCATGCCCTCTCTGGCTGTAGCCAACAAAATGGAGCTTGTTGATATTCCACCTGAGCTGTGTGACCTCAACATTTTGGAGAGACATCTGATCGCCAAGTGTTTTCCATTTGCTAAGATCATCTCACTTCCCAAAGGCAGACAGAGAGCAATACGTGGTAATGTGGTGTGTGTCCCATCTGAGGTGCAGGAAACAGTTGAAGCGTTACCCAGACTGAGAAGTGAGTCTCAAGTCCTGAGAGTCAAACTGAAGAGACGATTGTGTTACAGAAGTCATCAGCTGTTCCAGACTGTCACCTGGTCTAAACTGCTACAGGCCCTGAATAAACTGAAACACATTCACCCACAGTATGAGGACATAAGTATCAGAGATGAGGCTGAGCTGTGTGACCCCACACTCTCTGATGATGATGATGATGATGATAATGAATGAGGATCATCTAATGGAAATTGACAGGTTGGACAATGATGCACTTCATGAGGCAGAACATGAGCCTGATAATGAGCAGGATGTTGATATGTTGTCCTGTGTAAAAACCACTCAAAGACATGTTTCAGAAGTCTGGGCTCTGGTTGCAGATTTGGATTTCCCAAACCACCATGCAGAAAGACAATGATCATTAGACCTGATGATGATGATGATGATGACGATGATGATGATGCACTGGACCTGCTAACAGCAAAGACTAAGCTCAGACCACTCAACCAGCTGCTGAATGAACCTGAAAGTGCCTCCCTGAGTTTGGAGCAGCTCCTGGCTCGATGTCAGTTAACAGTCGAGGAGTATCACCAGTGTCTGCGGAAGATAAACAAATCCTGTGCTGTGATACTGAAACGTGACCCAAAGGACTGCTGGGTAAATGGATATAATACACATCTACTTGAGGCCTGGGATGCAAATATTGATGTCAGTTACATTCTCAATGCATATTCATGCATCATGTACCTCACCAGCTACATAACAAAGCAAGAGTCTACACTGTCTGAGTACCTCAAAACAGTCATTCAGAACTCAAACAGGGACCATGTCAGTGAATGTGATGAGATGAGAGAGGTCATGCAGGCTTATTCCAAAAAGAGAGAGATCAGTGCTTGTGGCCTTCACATGAAACAGTGTTCTGTTGTGTTCATACAACAGATGACAACCCACTGAAAATGAGTCGCCCCCTCTCGTACTTGGAGAGCACAACAGCAGAGTGTTCAAATGTGTGGATGACATCTTTGACTGACAAATACAAATCCAGACCTGAAACAGCAGAGTTTGAACAGATGTGTGGCTGACTTTGCATCCACATGCAGATTTGTCAGCAGAGAAGAGGTAAAAATGTTTTGTCCCTGCTAAATGACATGGGATTTGAAAATGATAAGCCTGCCTTCATCAGATTTCACCGCTGGTCACAGAAAAAACATCCTGAGCAATTTTATGGAACACTTCTAAAACTATACATTCCTTACCGCCCAGATCAGGAACTGAAAAGGCCTTTCTTACCCACGTATGAGTCCTTCTATAACAGCGGCTATGTGCAGTAGACATTGTCAAATGAAACAAAGACAATTATGAAATGAACAGTAAAGAGATTGAGGAAGCTGTTGAAGAGTATGAGGAGAACAGAGGAATCTGAAGCAGACAGGTTGGAGTGTATCTATGAACTGGAGGCAGCAGAGCCAGATCATGACAATGTTCAAGAAAATGTCCCAGACTACAGTCAACAGGCTAATGCTGAAACAGAGACCAGAGCCATCAGAGAGCCCCCTGTCACTGATCCTGTGGTTTTATGTCACATGTACCAGAATCTGAACCAGAAGCAGGCCTGTCTATTCTATGCAGTGAGAGACTGGTGCATAAAACGTGTTTGTGGTCTGAATCCAAAGCTGTTCTTTTACATCAACGGTGGTGCTGGAACAGGGAAGTCACATCTCATCAAATGCATCTACTCAGAGGCATCTAAGATACTGAGCAAACTGCCCAGACATGCTGAAGAGGCTGACATATCAAGGCCCACCATCACCCTGTTGGAGCTGCCGATTGATTGAGGCACACGCACATTTCCCAGCAAATCTTGCCTCTCCCTCCAGCCACAGCTGCTGCAGGACAGACTTATGAGACATAACAGAGGATACTCTGTGGAAAGGGAAGGCCCAGGTCAGAGTGTGCCTAGGCCTCAGCAAAGCTGCATTTTTCCTTCACACAGACTTTGGCAAAAACATAGCCCCCTAAGAATAGTGCCAATTTCTTGGAAAATGTATCTATTTTTCGTATTTAAATCAGGGATGTTTTACACAAATGTAATTCTTTTTCATATGTTTGTTTTAGAAGTTTTTAATTTAATTGATTAAATACTAGGCCATTAACCATGAAACCATGTGTCCTCAGACAAAATCTTATCACTTGAATTTGATGTACAACTGTGAAATAATCATTTAAAATCTATTACATATATGCCAGATGAAAGGGTTATGCTTAGGGTTTTATTTTGTGGTTGCCAAAAATGTGTCCCAAGTTTTGTCAACACCATCAGACAAATAGATAGTCAGCTATATTCCTGAGGACCCCCTTACAACTCTGCACAGCTGCTAAATGAAAAAAGCCCCTGTAGGTTTATTGTTTTTTTCGTCAACACCGTCATTTTCCCTGTCCAGCGGTAGTGAAAGAAAGTCAAATTTACATAAGTTATTTGTTGTACCAAATTGTTAAATTAAGTGGATGAGCAAAGTTAAATGTATTTGAGTCAAGAAAAGCTTTAGTATTTTGTATGTATTTTTGAATATTTTCAATCTGTTTCTCCAAAACAGCCAAATTATTAATGTAGTTGTTTCTTTAAATGAAAGAATGTGTTCATTTATGTCAAGAACTGTTATTCTTTATATCACATGCAAAAGATAAGACTTGTGTGATATAAGAGTTTTCATAGAGCATAAAAATGAATAAAAAGGAATATTCAGCATTTAACATTTGTGTACTCAAGGTGAAGACACAAGGGTTTAAATGCTCTAAATCTATATCAGACCAAACAAATAGGAATGATTAACTTTCTATTGTGTCTAATGGTGTTGACAAAAAAAAGTTATGACAGGAAAAACACATATTTTAGGAACAAATGACATAAACCTTACATTACTTAATAGTTGAGAAATTTTTCTATAAACATGAGTATAGATTTCTTAATATTTTTGTTTTTTTTTCAAAGTTCAAACCTCTTTTATCCAAATTCTCAAAAATTTAATTCAAAAAGTGACAAAATAACAGAACACTGATGTCCTTATTACCTTATTGGAGTATAGGTGAACCATGAAGTTGACATTGTATTGTCTTGATGCAGATATAAGTAGGAATATTTACCTGGTCTGTCTGGTTTCAAATGTGGTCAAAGGGTTCACTATCATTAGTATTATGTCACCCACGCACAATTGATCAAAATACAAAATAAAATTCTCCATCACACCCTCACAGATGAAAGTCTGGAAAATGTGAGAGTTGAACTTTTGAATGATGTCAGACAAAGAAACAGTGAGGTGGTGAAGCAAAACCCAGCAGCCGGAGAGTTTAAAGCCAGGTGGCCTGCATTCTTTCATATTGATGAGGTAAAGACCTGCTTGCCTTTTCCCCTCTTCTTATTATGCAATTTCAGTGTGCAGCTGTTAAAAAAAGGTCTGATAAGGTATCACAAAAGATGACCGACATTTGGAGAAAAAAAATCTCCTATAGAGGAAGCAGTTCTTTATTTTGGCCACTTGGGGGCAGAAGAACTCTACAGCAAGCTAAGAGTAGAACTTGTGACATATAAAATTGATAATGTGAAGGTTTCAGTTAAGAGTTGCCTTTTCACTGGTCAGCAGGCACAGAACAATAATTTGAAGAATTGTCTATGTCCATGCTAAACTGTAAGTTGTTAAGGTAGGTCAAAATCAGAATCTATCCTTTTAATGGGATACAACAACTTCAAAATAGCCTTACACCATGACTGAATCAATGATGTCTGTCTCTCTCTATTCTTTCTAACAGATAAATGCTGAATTCCAGCAGATTAGAACACTTTCACTTGAGACAAACTTCATGGTACAGTTGGACAATCTTTTACCCCAGCTGACATCTGTTTTCCAGAGGAAGGGAGGTGCTTCTGGCCAGAAACTATCCAAACATCTGTAAATCTGTGTATGCAATGTTATGGATTTTTTTTTCATACATACTTCATACACTGTGTAATTGTATTGTCCATATGAAGCCCCAGTTTGCATCATCAGTAACAGCCTGGATTATTTGCAAGGTGCAAAAACCATTTGTAAGGAAATGTATTGTCTTTTTAAGGCAATAATACCATATGGGCTAGAGATGCAGTCATGTGATCAGACAGGTGCCAGTTCAATCCTGTTTTCTCAGGTGGTGACAATAAAAGTTCAAGTGCTTTGAGCAAGGTGTTGACAATCCTTAGCTCAGTGGCCAGAGGATGGGGCTGTAGATGTACTAAGCACCTATGGACAGAATTGTTGTCAGTTGTACTGTATGTCCCTGAATAAACAGAAGTTAAAACAGCATGTTCATACCTCACTTTAAAAAAAACAACTAGGCCACATTTCACAATGATTTTGTGGTTAAAAAAGGATGACCTTTTACAGTATGTTTGACATAATATTGAGCTATATAGATCAAACTTGACAAAGCTGATTGGAAGTCAGTGTGTAGGTAACCTACACAGGTTGGAAATTTGAAATATTTTTTGTAGTTATTTATGTGTGTATGGATGTTTTAATCGGTGGAATCTCTTCACACAGGCTACAAGTGATGTTAATCTCAAAAAGGCAGCAGTTCTCAAGGCACCTTGCCTCTACCTTGGTGAGGAAGATGGACTTCTAATTCAGGAGCATATGGTAAGTCAGTGTAATTGTTTTTTTTCTCGTCATATATTGTAACTTAGAAAAGTACATGGTTACGGTAAGATTCCAAAGTCACTTGCACCTTAGTTGTTAAAACCCTTTAGGTCTCTTCCATGTCTGACAGAGGTGTCTGACGTGTAAAATCAGATGTATAACAACACACTGCACTGTGACTGTGGAATACAATATAACATTTGACCAATTCTGATGTTTCTAATGCTCCTCTATCTGTGTAAGTGAAACAGGACCATATCGTTTTTAAAAATAAGTCAATAAAAATAGGTCCAAAAATTTCTAGCCTTTTCAACATATTTGAATAAGCAAACAAGTGTGTCAATAATGGTCAACACTCTCAAAATCTGTTTTACCATACAATCTTCAGGGTTCATGTCACCAGACACATAGCATGTTTTGTTCCTGCCACCAATATGATATTATGTTACCAGTGTGGGTATTTGCACTGGTTAAAATCCAAGCATTTTTCTATGCTAGGCATTTATCAGAAAATGTGGCTGGCACATATCTGGGTGTAAGCTAGATGATTATGGCAAAGCACATACCATCAACAAAGATTTTATTAAATTGTTTTATTTAACATATATTTTAAAAAGAAAATAAACACTGAATATCAACAGAATTAACCACAGAGATTGTTGGGTATGTGACCAAGATAATCATTAAGTGAAGTATGTGGCATTCAAAACAAACCTCCTTCAGTGTCCTGTACAAACAGGACACTGAAGGAGAGGACATTCAGAGGGACATGGAGAAGACCGTGATGGGGATTTATGTCATCAAAAAGGAGGGTGGAGGTAATGGACATGATGACATTGGAAATTTTGTTGAAGGTGTGATCATTCTGGACAGCACTGGATCTGCAGCTCAAGCTTGTGCAGTGACAATATTAAGAATTCATTCAAAAAGTGCTGATGTGAATGGATGGGGACAGGCTTTCCCCCAAAGTCCTTGGGCTACAGAACAAAATCACTATTGGACTGTAGGTATTCTTCAGCCACACTTGTGAACACAGTAATCCTGCTTTGTTGTCTCTGTTGTTTTTCATTTCACAATGTAAAGTGAGGGAATATTCATCTGAAATGAAAATGACAACACTCAACAAACTTGTTCTATCATTTCCACTCACCACTTCATCAGAAAGTGTTTGCAGTGTATTTTAATGTCTGGGTCAGGTCATCTGTGTTTCTTGTTTCCCAGCCGTCGACAGTTGTGGCACTGTTTAGTTGCAGTTAAGGAATTTTTCTGGACTCTGCTTGTTTTTTGAACATTTGTCACTGGTTTGTTTTTTGAGTGATGGCACAGGTACATCTTGTTAAAAGACCAACTCAAGCAAGTCAAGCAACCCAAGAGCACCAAGCTACATTATAGGGAATTTTGTTGGAGAACAAAAATCTAATTGCATTCTCTCTGGTGTCCAATCAGGGGACAGGTTTATAAATGTGTTTTCCATTTAAAAAAGCTCATTTGAGTGTGATCACAGATGCTTTTAACAGCTAAGGGTCAAAGTTTATGTAATGGCAGACATCCCCTTTTTTACCAGGCCAGCTATTCAGAGACAGTCTCTTCATCCCCTGATTTGATTAGATACATTAGATACAAAGACAACAGCTTTGATTACAAAAAATTTATATACACAGTAAGAAATTTCAAAGAAGCCCTAAACAAATACAATGTCACAGAGTTATTATTACAAGCTCAAAGCAAGGCCAGTGGAGTAAGAAAAGCAGGCATTGTTCAGAGGGCTGAAAAAAGTGAACATTTTTAGGCAGCATAGATCACAGCTAAGAAGTTGAGATGATAACCTTAGAAGAGAGGGTGAGTGATTATCACAAACCCTACAGCAACCAAATATTCCAAAGAAGTTTTATGTCTCGCAGTGCTGGTTTGCCAACAAATCAATTGTCCTTCAACTTCACCCATAATGGGTTCTAACTTTAATATCAGTGTTCTCCATTAATCACCCAGTCTGTGGCAACCCCCCACAGTCTAATTTATCTTGCCATAGTCTCATTATGAACCAGAAATATTTGAAGACTTCTCATAACAACATTAAACATTAAGCCATTGCTTCAGCAAGATATCTTTCAGATGACATGCACAGCCTTTGTGGAGACCAGTCAGTCCAAACAGTATATTGGTGTGATGTCACACATAATTTTACAACAATGATGATAATCTGGTGACTCAGTCAAGGTTTAGTTCTGACTCTCAAACAATGAAAAATGGAAATCAAATTGATTGACACTGCCAACTGACAAAAGATAGGATTTCTGTTTATTTTCTGTAGCCAACTACTAATTATCTGGCAGCAAAGCCAAAGCTCAGTTATATTCAGGGTTTTTTCTACATCGTCTATTTACTTGATCCAGTCAGCAGATAACAGCTCTGTGTTGTCCTCTTCTCCTCGGGCACCCCGCCTCCTCTTTCATTACCTCTTCTCCACCTGGTCCTTTTCTCCTTGGATGCCCTCTCTCTTTTGTCACTTCTTCTCCATGTCGTTCTTCTTTCCTCTATTGCTCCTCCTGCTGTTTCTCTCTTTTTCCCTCAGTTATTTCTTTCCTCCTCCTCACATGCTGCCAGCTGTTGCTCAACTCATTGTTCGTCGCAGGTCTTTCTCTCTAACAGCTTGCTTTGATGAAAAATCATTTCCATCACCAATGTTGGCTTTGGACAAATGTTCTGTGAAGATTCTGCCAGGACTTGAGCTGTGGCTGGGCGTGTGTGTGTGTGTGTGTGTGTGTGTGTGTGTGTGTGGAGGTTACTTATTAGCATGCATATTGGCACTTGTAAATTGTAAAGCACTTAGTTAATGAACTAGTAGCTGTAGAATATGTATATAATATACTAAGAGTTTTCCCTCAGTAACCTCCTAATTACTGCTCACTGATTGTAATTAAGTAAGTTGTACATGAATTATGACCTTAATATGCTTTGCTCAGTATGGACCTTATAAGGTAGCAGTAACAGTAACTCCTTATTAATACTAGAGAGAATTACTTTTCTGGTCTTACTACTACCTTATAAGATAACTTCCTTACCTATTATCAGTAAGCAGTATTAGGAGGTTATTGAGAGAAATATGTGATGCATATGATCATGCAGAGTTTTTTATTACTGACTCCTTAATAATGACTAATAAGGAGCCAGTGTGCATGCAAATAAGCAAATAGTTGATGGTGAATAAGTGTAGACTAATATAAAGTGTTACCATGAATTCATATTAACTATACAATCTTCATCTTCCCTGCCATAAAGAGATGGATGCAGGAAGTTCTGGCACTGGATGAGCAGGAAAATGAATAAACCTGGGTCAAAAATAACCCAACCAGCTGTTCAGCAACCCAGCAATGTTTTTAGAGAAACAGTCCAGCACTGTTTTGCCTTTTCAAAGGTCCAGTATTGATAGTTTTTGACATTTTACATAGTTTTTTCTGTGGTTTGATTTTTTAAAAGTCTCCATAGCAACATAACAATCTTGTCATTTGAGAAAATGAACAAAAATACTGCTTATGCAGGTGGTAAGGATATCAAATATCCTGAATGAAATATTTCAGTTATTTCTTCTGTAGTTCATCATTGTGCAAGCAAAACAAGCTGCTGACTACTTTTAGAACATATGGGATGTTTAGCATATGATGCATTTGCGATCTACATCAAACACAAGTTGGCACCACGGAAAGCTCCAGAGGAGAGGACTCTTTCTTAGTGAGTTAGGCAAAGCACTGGTAATAACTCCCATACATTTAAAAATGTTGGACTAATTTAAAATGCTAACTATGTCCTTGGCAAACAAAAAGACAAACTTTTCTTTACATCACCCTATTTTTCAGTTTGTGTTCTAATAATATGAGGGAATTTTCTAAAAGTCTATAACATAAGTTTAAAAGACTCAAAACATGTATTTCTGTAAATGGGTGATTCTTCTTCATTGTATCTGTTTCACAGGTTATATCCTTGCCTTGTTTGCTGCCATGCATGGTCTCTTTTGTCATACATTTAATACATATTTTAACATATACAGTAACACATTTTCCATTTGAATATGTATGTTGAACTTTGTATGAGAGCTCTATTGACAGGCTGACTTCTTGTCTTTTCCTTTGTCTCCATAAGTGTCACAGTATTTGTTTTTGAAAAGGAGCTCTGTTAGTCATGATATAATGTGTTACGTGGAAATTTGCCACAGATTAAAACACAGAAAATCTACACCAACCAACCAAACAACCATCAAACCAAGGGTGTGGTATAACTGGTTTCATGTTTTTTTTAGTGTGGGAGGAAACCGGAGTGCCCGGAGAAAACCCACGCAAGCACGAGGAGAACATGTTAACTCCACACAGAAAAAAGACTTGAGACATCAAGAAGATGTCAACATCTTCTTTCTGTGGGGCTGCAATGCTAATCACAGAGCCACAATGCTGCCCATGAAGGGTATGTGCTGTATATTTGTGTGTGCATGTGTGGGTGCAGTTACAAACCTTGACCTTAACCTTAACCTTCTCTCTGAGGCTCCAGAGCCTCCTTTGTCTCTTCATTTCTGGAACGAGCTTGTGACGGACGTTTTGTACCATCACACATCTGATCTCCTGTCCACCTTCCCAGGATACTAAGAGAAAGTCAGTGTCTTAATTATGAAGAAAAACCTCATTGCTGTTGTAGGATCAGTCCTGTATTTTATTGCATGTTAATCCAAATATTTCCTAGTTATTTCTCAGTGTGTTTTAAGTTGTAAGCAGGCACTTGCTGGATGCAAAATAATATTTGAAACATTAACTAATCATGTTGAAAATGAATATAGTTTCTAGAAAGAGGAAGGATTAGAAGATGAAATATAAGGAAATTAGTTAGTTGGTCTAGATACATGTAAAGCTAAACAACATTTGTCATCAGATTTGCTTTGGTCAAATTAGAAAATCTTACCTGGCCTCTTCTTCTGTGTTGGCTCTCCAAGTCACCTGAAGAAAGACAACAGAGCATAAAGAAACAGATGGCTGGATAATAGATGAATGAAAATTCCCACTGAAGACAAGTGTTACTCAGTCCAGGCTCTGGTTAGGTGAATGTTCTGTGGAGAAGCAGTTAGTTCTAGAATGAATGCATCATAGCAGATGAATGGAAGGCTCATTATCATATAATAGAACCTTTCCCTTCTCTGTGAAACCACACATACACAAACACACACACACACATACAGTTGTACACCTATCTTTGTGGGGACCTGGCATTGACCTAATGCATGATGCTGTCAGACCCAACAAGTATAGTGAGAATAAATAATAAAGGTATATAATCATAATAATTATTGTGTAGTGTGTAGTAATTTCCCATAGTTTAATTTAAAATCTACACAGTATATGCTCACTGATACCATGTATGTATTTAAAAAATGTTGGTTGAATCAGATATGGAGTTGGTAAAAATGCCATGACCCTTTAACTTCATAACATTACACCACGAGAGATGTTAGCTAGCTAGTGGTAACGTTACCTAGAGATGTTAAGCTAAAATGTGCAGTGGGATATTTTAAGATCCCAGATTGTATTTTGTACAGTACACTATTACCACAACTTAGAGTATTAGTGAAATATGGATTCTGTAACACTTTATATTACACTTATTCACCATTAACTAATTGCTTATTCACATGCATATTGGCTCTTCATTAGTCATTATTAAGCACTTATTATTCCCTGACTCTTCATGATCATATTCTACAGCTACTAGGCCATTAACTAAGACTTTCCCTCAATAACCTCTTTATTACTGCTTACTGACTTTAAGTAAGGAAACTGTTGTACACGAATTATGATAAATATATATGTTCAAATGTGTTTTGCTCAAAACTACAAGTGTTAATAGTGTCCAAATAAGTCTAGATGACGTCTCTGTAACTCAGAATGTGTTCCCTTTTCTAAAGTGAGGTCTTGATCATCAGTTTCATGTTTAGTTATGTAAGAAAAGACCATATTTAGAATTACTTTTCTAGTGTTGCTGCTACCTTACATGGTCCATATTAAGATCATAAATTCATGTACAACAACTTCCTTACTTATTACCAGTAAGCAGTAATTAGGAGGTTATTGAGGGAAAACTCTTGGATGGACTAGTGGCTGTAGAATATGATCATGCTTCATAATGACTAATAAAGAGTCAAAATGCATGCGAATAAGCAACTAGTTAATGGTGAATATGTGTAGCCTAATATAAAGTGTTACCACACACACACACATATGTAATATATAATATATAAAATGTTTTAGGCAGTTTTAGGAACTAATGTTAAAATGAGGATGCTGTCAAAAATAATGTGAGGTGTAGTAAAGAGAAAAAATCTAAATCAGATCAGTATTTATGACCCCCCCTCCCCCACCTCCTGTCTTTAAAACAGCTCACACCTGTACTCAGGTAATTTGTTCCAGCATCTTGGAGAAGTTGCCTCAGTTCCTCTGTGGATTCAGGCTGTCTCAGTGTCTTCTGTCTCTTCATGTAATCCCAGACTGACTCCATGATGTTGAGATCAGGGCTCTGTGTGTGGGGGTCAGACCATCTACTGCAGGACTCCTTGTTCTTCTTGTCTCTGAGGATAGATCTTCATCATGCTGATTGTGTGTTTGGACTCATTGTCCTGCTGCAGAATTAATCTGGGACTGGTAGTACTGATGAAGGATAAATAAATAATAATAAATAAATAATAAAAACATCTAGAGTGCCTAAAACTTCTGCTCAGTACTATATATATATATATATATATATATATATATATATATATATATAAAACATTGTATATATATGTATGTAATACATATATATATACAATATACATATGTGTATATATATGTAATAGTTGATATGCTCTGTGTGTGAAAAACTATTAAGATCCTTCACATAAGCAAAAGTCTCACAAAATAACACAAACAAACTAACCAAGTGAGTTCCAGCAGCTCCTGTGTTCTAAAATTCCTGTTTTTCTCAATGGAGTCTGGTGGTGATATAAAGTGATGTTTGTGGTTAAACAAAAATGATCCAACTCTTTAATAAAAAGCTCTGTCTCTGTAGGAATCCTATCCATAACCTGTCAGCGGCAAAAACAAGCACTTTGGTGGATGTACTTTGACAGTCTCCATTTGATTATGTGACGCCACTATTGTAAAGTCACAATTATGATAATGTGTTTTGTTTTGATAAGTAGCATCTACATACTTTTAAGGTGTCTAAATAGACATATTACTTATTTTCTGATGGGAAATTAACAGGTACAACATTGCTGTCTGTAGCCAGCAGGAGGCAGCGTAGCACTTACTTCACTCTTAACGCGGTGTTTACAGCAGTCGCTTTACAGCTTTTACGGCATCACGGTCCGTTTCCCTCATTCTGCTGAGCGAGGCTGAAATGGTCGGAAGTGAAGTTGCCCTGTCTCACTTATTTCACCTGTTTGCAGAATCAGCATCTGTTTACTCAGTGCCAGCCGGTACGTGTAACAGATTCTTGGGGGCTCGTCTGGGATCAGCTCTACATGCTGGCTAGTAGCTGATCCCAAAAACCTACCTTCCTGTGATGAAGAGACCGAGCTGGTTGCGCGATTCCTGGTGCCCGTTCTGGAGGTGAGCTGTCGTGAGGAGCCGGGAGAGCTGTGACCTACTGAGAGCAGAAGGGTGGCGGAGACTGGAGCTGAACTGGAGTGACCTGCTGTTGAGTACTGGGGAGGATGTTGCCATGGTCAACACAGAGAGGAAGAGCCTGGTGTGGAGCATCAGGAAGAGCCTGCTTTCCCTGTCGTCTAACAAACTTTTCCAGATTGCTGAAAATGTTGGGCCAGTTCCAGGCAAGAACCTGAGCTCTCAAGTGGAGATGCAGAGGAGTGTTTTGAATACATCCATGCCTTCAAGTACAGTAAGGACCTCCTAGACTCGGAAGACAGTGGTATGGGTCAATTGCTGACCCTGAAAGATGTAATCGATGATATTGTGCAGTCTCATGGTGATGCTACACTATCTGTAGAGTCAATGCCTGTAGCTGTCACCTCTCCTCCTGTTGAGGTAGCTCATGCAGTCACGGCTAAAGCACTATCCACTGATACAGCAAGGGTAGCCACTGTAGTCGGAGCTAATCCTCATTTAGCCACTGAGACAACTAATGCTGCTACACTTAGCAACACCAGTGTTTTGCCAGATAATGTTCAGCAAATGCTTTTGAATTATGAGGATCTGAGTAAAAAGATTCTCCAATTTGTAAATGTGCCCACATCACAAGTCACAGCACAACACGCTCTTGCACAACCTACACTCACCGAACCAACTTCACTGAACAGTGTCGCACTTCACAGGAGCACACAGCCAAAAGCTGTCCCACACCACACAACAGAACCAGGAGTGCCCCTCTCATACATACAACGCCGTGAATTCAAAGTTCAGGGAGGCCAAATTGGGGATCACTCGTCTGACATTTACAACAGTGTGTGTAGGCAGATTGAGGAAGGGGTAAAAGACAACTTCACTGACTCAGAAATAGTTAGGGGAGTGTTAAGGATCATAAAGCCCGGAGATTTCAAGGACATGCTTGTCAATAAGGAAGGGATTTCTGCAGTCACACTTAGGGGAGAGAAATAGCACGGAACTATTTCAAGAGTTAATGTGTACAAGGCAGAATGAGCACGAAACCCCTCAGCAATTCCTCTATCGTGTGATTGGACTGAAACAAAGAATCCTGTTCTCATCAAAACAATCTGAAGCTGAAATGAAGTATAGCTCAGATACTATTCAAGGTGTCTTCCTACACACAGTATACCAGGGGATAGGACACAAACACAATGACATTCACAGGGAGCTTAAGCCCTTACTGTCAAACCACACAGTTATGGATGAGACGATCCTGAAAACATGTCATGAAAATAACAAGTGATGAGACCGAGCGACAGCGACGGTTGGGCTCAGGACACCGCCCGAAACACACAGCCGCACATAGTGCACAAGTGGAGGGAGAAATTATGAGGCAACCGAACACCAAAAAAGAGGCTGTCGAACAGAAACCCAAAGCAGACATTGTACAGCAGCTCGCAGACAAAATGGACGTGCTAACTAAGCTAGTGGATTCGCTTGCAGAGATAGTTCAAAAGGACCATACTTGCAACTCCTCGCCTGCCAGACCTCAAGTGAGCAGAAAAGAGAGACCCTATGGTTGCACAAAATGTGTAGCAAGGGGCTTGCAGGATTGTAGGCACTGCTTTACTTGTGCTGAGGAGGGCCACAGAGCTGTTGGTAGTCTAAAACAATCTAAGCGCCAAGGAAACGCAAACTGGTTGCTGCCGGGGGACAAACAGTAACCGGAGCCACTCCCCAGTCCCACCTGACAGAAGCTACATCAACAGTCAGTCATCTCAGTTGCGGAAACAATGAACAACTCACAACCACTGAGACAGCAAAAGTAAAGAAAAAAGTAGTCAAAAGAAAACTCCTGTGGCACCCACTCAAGGTCACCCACCTTCCAGTAATGACAAAATCGCCAAGTTAATAGGCAGGAAAGCCTTGACTAAGTGCCTCCTCAATGGCCTGGCGGTTACTGCTCTTGTAGACACTGGAGCTCAAGTCAGCATAATAGAGAGGTCCTGGAAAGATAAGTATTTACCTGATCTTGATGTTCAGCCACTCTCTGAGCTCATAGAACTCTTGGAGGATGAAATGCAACTGGATGTGTATGCTGTAGATGGAGAGCTCATTCCCTTTGAGGGATGGGTTGTCATTACTGTGAACCTGCCTGGAAATGAAGACCCAAACTTGTCAATCAATGTACCTTTCCTAGTGAGTCCAATATCCCTGGAAATGCCGCTGATCGGGTTCAGTGTGGTGGAGTGTGTGATTCAGGGAAAACCAAAGAGACTAACCCCCACTTTAACTCAACTGTTGGGTGGAGCCATGGCCATCCCTGATGACACAGCAAAGGTCATTGTACACTTTGTACAGAGTAAAAAAACTATTGCACCTCAGGGACGCTTAAGAATAGGACAGAAAGATAAAGTAATCCCTGCAGGTAGGTAACCTGGATAAAGTGTAAGGTGCCACCTCAGCTTGACCCATCTGACGCACTAGTACTGTTTGAACCGGAAGAAAGTTGTGTGCAGTTGCAACAGCTAGACATAGGCGAGGGCTTGCTAGAGATTCAGAATGAAAGAAACCCCTATGTAGCTGTACCCCTAGGAAACCATACAAAACATGACATTACCCTGCCCAGAAAATCCTCACTTGGCACCATTCAACCAATCAAAAAATAGTTGAAACTGACTCACCTGATAAAAAGGCTGTAATGGTCCAGAGTGCCACTACCTCTCCAGCTGGTCCGACTTGTGCCCCATCACGGTGGCAACCACCAGTGGAGATAAGTCACCTCAGTGAGGAGCAGCAAGAGATTGTAAGTAAAATGCTGTATGAAGAGTCATCTGCTTTTGCAAGGGATGCTAATGATATTGGCTGTATTCCAAGCCTACAGCTGGCGATAAACACCAAAGACGACATCCCTGTGCAGAAAGCCTATTCTTCTGTCCCAAAGCCACTATTAGCGGAAGTAAAAGAGTACATTCAAGATCTTTTAGCAAAAGGGTGGATTGTTAAGTCAAAGTCTCCTTATGCAGCCCCTGTTGTGTGCGTCCGCAAAAAGGACGGATCACTACGCCTTTGCATTGATTATCGTTTGCTGAACCAAAAAACCATCCCTGACAGGCATCCCCTACCCCGGATCCAAAATCTGACTGACACCCTAGGGGGACACTCTAGGTTCAGCATCCTTGATCAGGGGAAGGCATACCACCAAGGGTTTATGGCAGAGGGCTCCAGGCATCTCACAGCCTTTGTCACTCCGTGGGGGTTGTATGAGTGGGTGAGAATACCCTTCGGCCTCTCCAACGCCCCACCGGCATTTCAAAGGAGCATGGAAGAGATGCTGGCCTCGCTCAGAGATGAATGTTGCATTCCCTACTTGGATGACATCCTGTACTATTCAAAAACCTTTGAAGAACATGTTGAGGGGGTTCGCAAAGTCCTCAGAGCCCTTCAAAAACATGGTATAAAGTTAAGACCTGAAAAATGTGAACTGTTTCACAGGTAAGTGAGGTATGTGGGCCGCCTTGTATCTGCAGAAGGCGTGCACATTGACCCAAGGGACCTGGAAGCAGCACAGTCTCTCACGGCCAAAATCCCCCAAATGGTTGGAGATGTGAGACAACTCTTGGGCTTTCTTAGCTATTACCATAGCTACATCCAGGATTTCTCATGCATTGCGAAGCCATTGTATGAGCTTCTCAAAGTAAAGCCTGGCCTGTCAACTGTGCAGCCCCACCAAATAAAGACCAAAGGCCCTCAACTGTCCTCCAAGGCCCCTGTGGCATGGACTGGTGAGCACCAGGGAGTGCTGGAGCATATCATCAGCAGGCTCACCAATCCCCCAGTTCTGGTGTATCCTGACTTTGGCCTACCATTCCAGCTACACACCGATGCCTCGGAACATGGCCTTGGTGCCGTGCTCTACCAGCACCAGGACGGTAAGCTGAGAGTCATAGGGTATGGTTCCAGGACACTGACACTGGCTGAGAGGAACTATCGCCTACACAGTGGGAAATTGGAATTTTTGGCTCTCAAATGGGCAGTGTGTGAAAAGTTTAGGGATTCACACTTTATGATTTACACGGATAATAACCCCTTAACTTATGTAATGAGCTCTGCCAAGCTCAACGCTGTTGGGCACCGTTGGGTTGGGGAGTTGTCTGACTTTAGGTTCGAGATCAAGTATAGACCTGGCAAGACAAACATAGATGCCGACACGTTGTCTCGCATGCCACTCAACATTGATGAGTGTGTGAAAGAGTGCACTGAGGAGTTGTCACAGGAAGTAGTGCAAGCTACCTGGAATGGAACCAAGGCAACCCAGGAACAGGATGTTGGGTCGCTGCCCTTGCCCTTGCTACAAATGCGCATCAAGAATCCCCTGCACCCCTTCCAACTATCAGTAAGGAGGACTTGGTTAAAGCTCAAAAGGAAGATCAAGCAGTAGGAGAAATCATTAAACTAAAAGAGACAAACACAGTGCTGACAGTTGACGCACGGAAAACAGTGAACAGAGCAGCAAGAAAACTCCTCCATGAATGGAGTAAATTGTACTTAAGTGATGGACTTCTGTACAGACGGACCAGTGAGAGACAACAGGTAGTCCTCCCTGCCAGATACAGGCCCATGGTATTAAAGTACCTCCATGATGACATGGGACACATTGGCACAGAGCGAGTACTATCTCTGGCTAGGGAGAGATTCTACTGGCCGTACATGGCAAAGGAAGTTGAGGAATATGTTACGAGGAAATGTCCTTGTATAAAACAAAAAAAGCAGACTGGATATGTTCGTGCCCCAATGGGCTCAGTCACTTCAAACTCGCCATTAGACCTGGTGTGTATAGATTACCTCCATCTTGAAACCAGTCGGGGCGGGTATGAATATATCCTAGTCGTAGTAGACCATTTTACAAGATTCGCTCAGGCGTATCCCACGAAGAACAAATCTGGTCGGACAGCAGCTGATCGCATCTTTGACGAATTCACACAACAGCTATGCAGAAAAGTGGGCTGAAAAGATGACTGAAGCATACAGGATTGCCAGTGAAAACAGTAAACAGGCAAGCACAAGAGGCAAGTCCTATTATGACAAAAGACTTAAGGGTGTAGTTTTGCATCCCGGTGACAGGGTACTTGTGAGGAATCTTGGTGAGCAGGGTGGCCCAGGGAAACTTAGGTCGTACTGGGAAAAGAACATCTATGTAGTCAAAGAACAGGTAGCAGACAACCCTGTGTACGTAGTCTACTCTGAGACAGGAGACAGACGTAAGACCAGAGTTCTCCACCGCAATTTGCTGCTACTGGTAAATGATCTTCCTGTTGAAGCCCCACCACAGAGACCTAAGCATGCCCAGAGACTTGAGCATGTACCGAAGAGACAAACCAGATCAAAGCATAACCGATTAAGTGACAAAAATGAGAAAACACGAAAGTGGCACAAGTGGTTCTGATTCAGATGAGAGCACCGCAGGTTATTGGTTAAGAGTTCCTGTTAAAGAAGTAAGATGTGACAGAGGAGACACTGACCATTATCTACCTGTTGAGACCCAGTGGGGTCCGGTCTCTGAAAGAGAGAATAGACATGTCCAAGTGTCTGATAGGAAGAGATGTATGTTAATACACTACTCAATGGGAATGAAAGTCAGAGAGACAGTCAGCCTGCGGTCAACTAGAGAAAGGAGGCCAAGATAGATGTTTACATATCAAACAGTGGGTGAACCCTCACTAGAACCTCACACCACTGCAGTTATCACACTAACCTCATCTTTCATACCTGCAGGGCCGACACCTTATCTCGCCACTCACAGGTTTTGCACCTTACATTCCACATCCTTACCCACCCAGCTCATATAACATGCCCTGGTTATATTGAATATGTGTATTATAATTTGAGGTTTTCAGAATATGGTTTTAAATGTCAGGAGCCATTTCTATTTTTGTTGTGGAATGTGGGACGCCACTATTGTAAAGTCACAATTATGATGGTGTGTTTTGTTTTGATAAGTAGCATCGACATACTTTTAAGGTGTCTAAATAGACATATTACTTATTTTCTGATGGGAAATTAACAGGTACAACATTGCTGTCTGTAGCCAGCAAGAGGCAGGGTAGCACTTACTTCACTCTTAACGCGGTGTTTACAGCAGTCGCTTTACAGCAGTCGCTTTACAGCTTTTACGGCATCACGGCCCATTTCCCTCATTCTGCTGAGTGAGGCTGAAATGGTCGGAAGTGAAGTTGCCCTGTCTCACTTATTTCACCTGTTTGCAGAATCAGCATCTGTTTACTCAGTGCCAGCCGGTACGTGTAACAATTACATTGCAGCAGCTGACTTTAATCGATACTGCACCGATTCCAAAGATTTTTGTCCCTGTCAATCATTGACACCCAAAAACTCGAGGCCTAGGTTCAAAAAATTACAGTTATCCTTTACTGAAACACAGGATTATTAGTCCTGTGATGTGAACACATTAACTTGTATCTCTTCTCCACAAGTAATGTCAGCCCTTATGGGTGGTGAGCCACCAGGTCCCCTGGCATTAACCCTTTTCCATTTAGCGGTGTAGATGGACAGCTGTAGGACCAATGGTCTCACTCTAAAGAAATGTAGCTCTTTCTGTTCAGTCAGTTGTATATGGTAGTTTCTTAGTCATTCTTTTAACAGTGAAATATTAACTCTGTGCTGTAATTAGACACATGATCATTATGTATCAAACCTGTGAGTGCCCATGTAAATTTTGCTGAGGAAGCTAAAGGCAAAACTCCTCTGACAATTGAAGATATTTATGTGGTAATGAAGTTAATAATTATTGAAAAACCTGCCAGTTGATATGACCACAACTTTTGAAAAATATCAGTTTTTTGGCACTTTATTATTTCTATAAGTGGCTCAATTGTTGGTTGTTTGGTTTTACATGCGTTGTTCTTGTTTAATTATTAATATTTCTTGGTGTCAGGACGAGAAGAGAGAGCAGAGGAGATCCTGATTTCAATGAGGATACCTGATTAATTAAAGTTATCGTGGTTAGTAAATGAAGGTTTAAAATCTGTGTTAAAAAACCAAAAAATAAACAAAAACAAAAACAGTATGGCAGTATCAGAAGAAACTTTTACTTCTAACGTTTGCATGCACAGACATAATGCCAAATAATATTAACACCCTAAATGACAAAAATACTAATATTCAACTGAAATAGTTTTGTGTCTGATTTAGAATCACCAAACTGTGTGGACTTTTGCATTGAAATGACAATAAGCTGTGTCACAGGAGTATGAATCAATAATCTATTAAGCTGTATCAATCACTGAGCATGTAAACAGTGGACCAATCATAGTGAGTAGAACTCCCTATGAACAGCCAGTCTTAGCAGTCAGGTGCTGGTTGGCTGCAGGAATCCCCATCCGAATGTCATGCTAATGTGAAGCCAATTTATTTTCCAAAGATTATTTTAGAGCATTTTTGTCTTTTATCAGTTTTAATAGTTGACAACTTTGGAGAGATGGGTAATAAGGGCAGGAGGAGAAGGTGCCCCAGTCAGAAATGGAAGCATGAATATTGTAGTCATGTGGTATGTGCCTTTACCATTTGGCCACCAGACACTGTTTGCAGTAATCTCTTGCCGGGTATGGAGCTGTACTGCAGTGGAGATAGGAATCTTAATTATCAGCTGCATTTACTGTGCAATCTTGGATAATATTGTTGACGTTTGCTTTCATCTCCCTGAATAAATGGTTTACATATTTAGAATATGGTTTAACAGTCTGATGGCTCATGTGGTTGCCCTGCTATGATTTTATGACTAGCAGAGTCATTCTGTCTTAGGAGGAGGACAGTAAAATCAGAACTGTGTGGACACAGCACTCTTTTCTTTAATGCTGCATAAGAGTTCACCTGCTCTACATGGTTTATATGACACACTAACAGCAAATGATTTACACTTGAAAACATCCTAAGCTCACTGAAGAGCTCATTTCAGGCAAAAAGAAGAACCACAGAAAGACAGACTGGATAATGTTGAATGAACTGTATTTGCTTATTGGTGTTTTAATGTGAGAAAGAGTATTGTAGATTTCAGAATTCAGGAACATATTACAGCTTTAAAGTGGGGCATCAGCAAAAAGAGAACAAAGACACAAGTCATGTTGTAGAGAGATGAAGCGAAGCAGAAGCACTGATACATTTTCCTTGTAAATGCTCGTCGGTGGAACAACAAACCTTTCAACGCTTGGCTTCAAAGTGCCTTCAGTAAACACGCCAAGCCTTTGTGCATACTGGATGTCTCTAAATGGATCTTCACATCCAAACTTGAGGCTGCTGAAAACTGGGTCTCCTCAGGTGACATTTGTTTAACACTAGAACACAATCACAATATCATTTCATTCAACTTAAGAGATGATTTCACAAATATACCAAGTGTAATTATGTACAGTTTAGTGCAAATAACAGAGGATGGGGAAGAGCTGCTGCTGCTCATATAAAGCTGAAGACAAACAAAGATAGAAAGATCTACAGCAGTAAGACAGAGCTTCTGCACCTGAGAATATCTGAGTTTCACAACATATTCCACAGCATACTTAGCATTCTGCAGACAGAAATGAATCAATGCTTCAATTAAAGCTCCAACAATGAAAGAATGAAATAAAAGAAAGCCACTGCGGCAGCTAATTGTGCAACACAAACCACACTATATTTCTTCACAAGAAAATGTGAGGATTGTAATAAATACTTGTTTACAGCTTTTGCTCATTCTTTATGAGTGATATGTTAACATATTTATTTGCTTCCTCCACTTTTTCCTCTTCCTTCTGTTACTTGTGACTTTTAGCTGCACTTTCATGCTCACAAGGGGATAAAGCATTTTTGTGAGCCCATGGTTTTTCCTCTACCACTGGCCTCAGGTCAAACTTATGGGTTTAGCATGGCCACTACACCTAGCCATCATCTATGTGAACATGCTACTGAACGTAACTAAAGCCACCTGGAAGCTCAACTTAAAACCAGAAAGGCTTGGATTCTTTTGTACAATGATGATTTACATCAGGTAACCAAATCCTAATGGGTTTTAGTGTGTGATGGCAATAGATGGTCCTGCAGGTATATACAGTACAGCATTCTGGGGAGCTGAGGGAACAGGTGTGCAGGAAGCTGCTGCACCTCCTTATCTCTTTTCAGAGTTGATGATTTCACTAAGATTTAATGTGAATTAATGCATGTGTAATCTCAACCCTTTCAAGCACAGTCAAGTAATAAACATCATCACATTTTTTCAGGACAACCAGGGCTATCACAATATGTATGCTGAAATGATGTCACAGGAAGGGATTCATAGTTATATGACTATATAAACAAAAGAAAAAACTAAACAGGGTGCACCCTGCCTCTCGCCCAGTGTCAGCTGGGATAGGCTCCAGCCCCCCTGCGACCTTTAGCGGAGTGGAACGATGGGTGTAGCCCACTCACTGATCATCACAGGCTCCAAAACCCATTCTTGATCAGTGTCCAGGTCAGCTTCCATCTTGGGTCTGATAGCATGTGGCCTTGTTTTTCCAATATGGCCTACAGGTGAGTGGAACCACATGACAGCTTCTTGACCGTACAGTCTAGCTGGATTTTTGTCATCCCCCTTCATAACATCAACTTGGAAGCCTTGAAATTTTTCCGTGCCACTCAACAGCCATGCCTGTCAGTCCTTTCATGTGCACTTGATGTCCTGCGTACGCCATAAAAACTGTGGGAATTTCCCATAGATTTTGCGTCACCCTAATGCTGCCTTTGACCCAGTATCTGTCTGCATTTTCACCGAATGTCCCCTCAACCTGGGTTTAGCCCAAGAGCTTTCTGAGCTCTCATTATTGACACAATATTTACTGCAGCAAGCAATTCATCCTCTGCAGATTCACTAGCTCTCTCACTACCAGGCTTAACTGTGTGAACATCTTTTTTTGTTTTACAGCATCTCCTTTCTTTTCAGTCTTTGAGTTTTTGTGTGTGCTCTTTTTATTTCTGCGTGCCTGCTCTACATGGCCTTTTATTCGCAGTTATGACAGTCCATGTCTTAACACTAGCGTTGCAGCAGTCACTGGATGTACAGCCAGTTAGAGTCTCAGTCTGACTAAATAATATTTCTCAGTCTGTGTCACTATCTACAAAATTCCTTGCTCAGTCAAGACTTCCACAGTTTCCACTGTAACTCTACAGTATTTGAGTTACCAAATTGTAGTCAGGGTGAAATGTCTTGTCGGTGACACAGCTGTGTAATCTGCTCCAGGAAACCCAGCATTACCTCCCATTTTCCAGTTCAGATGAGACAACAGGCTCCTGGGAACAGTCAGCCAGGGCAATGGATGAAGGGTTGGTGAAGAAATGATGTGATGAGTGAAGAGACAGCTGTAAGGATGGACTTTTTTTTAACATGCTGTCAGGGGTTAGCAGATTAGCTGCGGACATTCTGACAGACTGACTTCTTCCCCTGTGTGTGTGTGTGTGTGTATGAGACATAGAGAGTGTGTCCTTAAAGGTGTAGCTGCTAGTGAGTCATTTCTCACAGAGAGCCAAAAGCTCCATCCTTTTTCAGCTTCCAGGTTGTATGGCGCTGCCTTTCCCTCACAGACAGCTCCCTTCAGCAGGGCCAGCCCTTTAGACGCGAATGTCCATGACTGTAGCATCAGACCAAAAAATGAATAGGAACACTGATGTGCAAACTGATGGCTTATTGGCTTAATCTGATCAGTTTATATTTGCATTGATCTTAAAAATAGTTTTGAATGTCTCCGACTACACATTTATTTACTGGACGTTTTAACCTCTTAGCTCAGTATTTTGTTTTTCTCCTCCCAAAACTCCACTCTCAAGTAAGCTTTAATGAAGCCACCGTACACTACCTGCTCAGCAGACTGACACAGTTAGAGTTTAGCTGGTGAGCTTAGCAGCTAAAGAGCCACTTATTTTTCTCAGGAATATTTGTATTTTATATCAATATAGATTTTCTCAGTGAGTGTTGGACTTATATCAGATCTGCTGGATGTGGGAGTAGAAACTGTCTGCAAACATGTTGAAAGTGATGATTGTTTTCTTTGCTGATTAAGATTAATCCAATATTTTTTTCAGTGAATCAAACACCAGGAGAAATGTTAAATATAAGATCATATGTTTCTGGCCTCAGAGCAGTTTTCATTATTCATTGGTTTGCAGGCCAATGATGGAACCTTTCCTCAAGACAGATTTTATAGGACCACCTTCTGATTCTGTGAATGGATGTTTATGTATTTCACTCACGAGAACTTTAATAAACTTTCACTTCATGTACTGTATGTCTGCTATTTTATTTCAAAGGACAGAGCTGGAATATGGTTTTATCTCTGTTCTGTGGCTGGTGTGAGTCAAGAGAAGAGCCAGGTCACCGTGGGAGTCCAAATCAACAGTGGAGTAATTTCAGTTAGTCAGTTACATCCACGTGAAGATGGTCCGGTGAGCTGGATGATTCATCTAATCGTGGTGGTCCTGGTTAAAATAAACCAACTCAGACTGTTGATAGGAAACAGCATGCCAACACTTGTCTCATTTGTCCAGGTCATACAGTTTGTGATAAAAATGTCCCACATCAGCCACCTTTACCTCTGCGAGACAGCAGGCATTATTCACAAGGCCACAGGAGGTCGTTGTTTCAAGTGTTTAAACAGAGAGCAGAGCTGTGGTTTTCTCTGGTGAGTCATGATTAGGAGAAAAACCAACATTCAAAAATATATCAGATTTTCCAAAAAACACAGTTGAACAGATTTTACATTCACTCTGCTATTTCATTTTTTTACTCATGTTGTGTTTGAAGCCTGCTTATACTACATCAGTGCATATTAGCTAATTTTACTAGCGACGTAAAGCTGAAGGTTTAGCTTTGCACTTTTATCCCAAACCAGAATTAAGACCTTTGTTCATTGTTAGTGTAGTGTACCAGCTACAGGAAAATGTACTGTAACATGTAAACTACAACATTATGAGATGGAATAATTCAGCTTCTCTTTCTTTTAGGCTAAATAAAAGTTTATTTTTAAGCTAACTTTCGGATTTTAAATCTGATACCATTTTCAGCCCTGCACACTTACTTCCTTAAAAAGATCAAAATACTAAATTTCTCCATGTAAACTCACTCTTCTTGTAATCAACCTTTAATTGAAAATTGAGATGCCTTTAAATGAGTGCCGTAATTACCATTATCATCAGAGAGAGGAAGCCTCTTCATGTACACTTCAGTCTCAAGTGCGTACAGCCTCCCTCTGAGTAATTTGGTCCATCACAGTAAAAGCAGGGTAGGAGGGATTTTACTCAGCTCTGTATTTACCATCATCATTGATATCATCCTCATCATTAGCATTGCATTACTATTTACGCACTTCTTCAGGTTTGTCAGTTTATTCATGTTTACTTCTGCTAATTCAGTCATTCCAAATTCCTAATTACAGCCTGATGAGAACAAGATGAACACCTCACTTCACAGTTCCATCAAAAATCTCCAGCTTCGGAAAAACAGCCTCACAAAAGGTTCTGAATGAAACCTCCAGTCTTTGAAGCAAAGTCCTACAGGGGAATAAGGGAGAGGGATGAGGAGGTGAAAAGTGTGTGCAAAATACAGATCATGTTGATTGGACGGCCTGCTGCAGCACTGATCAAATCCCTCTGTTGCTAAAGTTGAGATGCCATTCATCATCGGCCATTCAAAGAAAAAGTGTCCAGAAGGAGACTTTTATTTCTGAGAGTTTTGTTCACTTGATAACTTGGTAGTTACAGGCTGCGGTCAAATAGTCCTTTTTGCTTAGGAAGGTGAGATGACCTGGAAGTATCTCAGTGGCAGCCATGCTAAGAGCTTGTCCAATTCTCCAAATGTTAAGGAAAGGAGCCTGCTTCCTAACTCATCTACTTTAGCATAGGACACACTTGCCCAGATCCACAAACATGTAAATACAACATTTGTGACACGATCCAAAACTTCTGAAAATCCTTCCCCCTCTAAAAAAAAAAATATTTTCTTTAGTTAACAAATGTATAAAAAGAGTCAAAACGCCCATAACAGGAAACTATACATTTCTGTCTAAATATAATTTACTCAGGACCCGTCACACAATTTCTTTTTTATCGTTATTTTAATGACTCAACTTTCATGTTATTATATTACTAGTATTGGAGAGGAAACCTTATTGAATTGTGGCTAACAGCACTGAGTTAGTCACTCTGCGTCTTCCATGTGTTATGAATAAAGTTGGTTTAAAAAAAAAATGCCTAATTTAAGTGCAGTCGGATTCTCTAAATACTGTGGTTCTCTTTTCCTAATTCCTTATCAGTCCTGCCTCACATCTTTCCTTGACCTTGATGGAAAACGTTTGACTATTTGCAGCCCATGTCTTTAATATGTACATTAAGTACAGTGCTCTGGCCCTGTTGTTTTGGCTCTGTTTTGTGACGTTGCTGGCATCATCTTTTGTCTGCACTGTTTGATGTATTCATTACATATACAACACTGAGCCAATGGCTTGTTTGGATCTGTTTCTAGGGAGGTTCTGCAAAGTTCCACTTTCTGGTCTACAGCCTGGATCTTCTCCAAGGGCTGCACACTCTCATTCTGGTCACATGGCCTTTCACCATCGCTGGTCTTTGAGTGGCCGACTCACAGGAATGAGGACACATTTACGTCAACGTTATTTTAATTGCTTGTCCAGGCACACGGAATTCGAAAAATACCAAACACAGGTAATAATGCTGGCTCATTATTTGGCCATCTGATTTTCAGTTGTGATATCATAATCACATTCCACTATTCTTGTGTAGTACACCATTAGCCTCTTTTACCACCTAAGTAATAGTCAAATAGTATCAGTTAGTCAAACAGTATGGAGAGAATCCATAGATTAGTTCTACAAATGTAAAGTGCTCAAAACAAACACCAGACTCAGATGCTGCAAGAGGCTTTTGCCTGCAGCAACAATGATGGAAGAAGATAATGTTGCAACTTACATCAGCAAAGACATGGCTGCAATTTACATGTTTAATAGTTATTTGTTTTTAGCTCATTTCATATGACAGTAGTTTAATAGAATATTCCATCCTGTTATTGTTACTGGCCAGTTGCAATGCAGGTGTCCTCCCAGGTGATTAGAATTCACTGCAGCTACAGTGAGATTGCTCCTTCCCCCATGTCTCCCTCTACTGCCAATCTATCTGTATCTATCTACATCTATATCTATCTATATCTCTCTGACATTATACTTGCAAATATGCATTCTGAAACATAACAAGTTAACATTCATTCAAAATGAATCCAACTGTAAATAAAACAGTCAGTGGAATTAACCACCACGTCTCTCTATTAACCTTGTAGCTCTGGCAAAACCACACCAACTATAACCCTGCCTAACACACAGGGTTCATTGTCATATTAGGTTGCCAAGGTTCTAAGAGGGTCTCAGAGACCCAGAGATTTAAGATTTTCACACTTGGTTCATGTCTTTTCTTCTTTTAACTATAAGCCTCTTGTATGTTTCATTTTCAGCTTACCAGAAAATATTTTGAATGGTTCTCCAAAGTATCTGAGGGATCAGAGGCCTGTACAAGCTGCATTGAAAGCACTGGTGATGACTATACTCCATCAGAGGCAGTGCATGAAAGCAACCCACAAAAACCTGACGGTCCTGTAACCAAAAGTCCATTTGTGAAGCAGAGGACATCTCAGAGGACCTATTGAAGAAGGACATGGCCCAGAGTTTCTTCAGAGGATGACAAGAGGATAGGAGGTAAAAACTCTGATGACACAAACCTTTCTGTTACCTTTTCTACACAGAACACTGAAAGACAACAGGCACCATACCAGAGCACCTCAGGCTGATCTGGAAGCCCGTTTCCCGCCAGTATAAGAAAAAAAACTGCCTGTGTGAGTTAAATAGTCCAAATTATGAGATAAGACAAAATTATGAGACAATGTCAAAATTATGAGATAATAAATCGAAATTATGAGATTGTGTCAAAATGATGAGATAACAAAAATCGTAATTATGAGATAATGTCAAAATTACAAGATAATAAATTGAAATTATGCGATAATGTTGAAATTGTGAGATTAAAAAAATTACCATTATGATATAATGTCAAAATTACGAGATAATAAGTTGGAATTATGAGATAAGAAGCCATAATTATGACATAAATTGAAATTATGACATGAATTGAAATTATGTGATGATAAATTGAAATTATGAGATGATAAATTGCAATTATGAGATAAAAAGTCATAATTGTGAGATAAGTCTGAATTATGAGATAAGTCAAAATTATGAGATAATGTCAAAATTACAAGATAAATCGAAATTATGAGATGATGTCAAAATTGCGACATTAAAAAAATCATAATTAAGAGATAATGTCAAAATCACAAGATAATAAATTGAAATTATGACAATGTCAAAATTGTGAGATTAAAAAAAGTTCCGATTATGGGATAATGTTGAAATTACCAGATAATAAGATGGAGTTATGAGATAAGAAGCCATAGTTATGAGATAAATCAAAATTACGAGATAAATTGAAATTATGAGATGATAAATCGCAAATATAAGATAAAAAGCCATAATTATGAGACAGTGTTGAAATTATGAGAAGTTGAAATTATGAGATAATGTCAAAATCACGAGATAATAAAATGTAATTATGACATCATAAATTGTAATTACGACAAATTATATAACTATGAGATGAATCAAAATTATGAGGTGATATATTGAAATTAGGAGATGATAAATCACAATTGAGATAAAAAGTAATCCCATAATTATGGGATAATGTCAAAATCATAAGACACTTTCACACAACACTCCAAGTAGCAGTTCTTTAGCATGAGTTCTCCTATTCAACTTGACAACGAAATAGATTGTGAGCACACTGAAGACTATTTAAAAAGGGCTTTACAAGAGATGAAATACTTAATTTGCTTGCTGATTCTCTCTTCCCTTGAAGTAAAATAATAATAATTCTGTTATTAATGGTAAAGAAAGTAACAGGAAAAAGAAGTTATTCTGACTGGTGACAAAAACTAATGCATACATGAACTTTAATGTAACCACAAAGTAATTATTATTACCTTATAATTTATGGGGTTGATATCAGTTATGAGTAGATCAAAATAATGCACATAGAGTGAGCACATATACACATATTACAATAATGGCATTGAAACAACTGCTGAATTACTCATAATAAACAGTACAGTTTTCAGTAACAGTCCCTTAAATTCAAGTTTGTTCATATGTAGAAAAAATAAACTTAATATCAGATACATCCATCCTGAGATCCAACAGTTTCTCTCATGAGCAGCAGGTGGAGACAGAGGAGAGAAAAACTTCCTTTTAACAGGCAGAAACCTTGAGCAGAACCAAGCACATGGTTGGGGGTTACCTGCCTCAATTGGTTGACTTGGGGGGTGGGGTGGGGGGTGTTAGATCGCCAGAATTATCCCGGTACAGGAGGTCTGGACCAGCTCTCCGTTTAAAGGGTCCGAGCTCACAGGTGTAGTGTTTTCAGCCAACTTGCAGTTTCTGCGGCTTTATAAGCTGGTGGTGAGGAGACACGCCTAGCAACTAACTGTCCACTTCCAGATGCCTACCCTGCTACCACTAGTGTCACACCCAACCGAGTAGCCCTATGGGTCGGATATGACCACCAGTCACACCTGTTTACGACAGCTCTCCTCTTAAAGATCTTTGCACTTGGAATGGTGCTAGAAAATTATTTAGTGACTCTGTAAGCCCCAAGGGTCTGTTAATTTGAGAGGCTGAAATAACCTTTAAGAGCCTTATGATGTATTACACACTCTGACCTAGTATTTTACCTATCTGAGAAGAACAGAACAACTGTCCACAACTTATCCTTAGATACAGTTTGTGAATTTTATTGAATATAATATTGACATGGGCAAAGCATACAGCGTAATCATATAAAAAGTAAAAATAATATAATCAATCTCCCAATTAGTATAGTTCTGGAATGAGTAACTCACTGATTCCCGTATTAAATGCTGAAGCTGGTCACTAGGATGGGTGAATAATTTGATGAGAGAGATGGAGAGGCCTTAGCTGACCGATCCTCTTTTCAGGCTGGACCCGTGAGGGGTGAGCCTCCTGACTCCGTACAAAGTCCCGGAGGACCCTGCCCAATTCACAGTTCCTCTCTTTAGGCCCGGTGAACTAAGAAATCTTGGGAGAACAAATCCTTTACTGCAGTGGCTGAAAATGATAATAATCCTTTGTGAAACTCCTCTTGCCTTGAATCTTCTTAGTAGCAAATAGTCTCTGAGATTCCTTCATTTTAAGTGAAGAAAAGTTCACAGAATCCAGCTCTCTTGATGATGGCTGAGGAGGGGTCTTCTTTAGGTGATGATCCACTGATGGTCAATGAAGAGTCCAAATAAGTTGTCTGGTACATCACCTTTTATCTAGTTTTGGCCAGCTCTCCAACCCTCCCTCTCTGACTTCCTTTACCAAACTATTTTCGACAATGCTAGCTCCGGCAATGCTGTCGCAATCCCTCCGGTCCGGCACTGTCCATTATGTTGCAATCCTTCTTGGCTTCAAATCTTTACCAATAGTGACCGCACCCATACTACATACTGCCTTTTTCAATCATCCTTGCTCTTAGTTACTATTAATACAATTAATCATCACTTTCAGTGTTTCAGTCCACAGACTGTAGCCCCCAAATGAATGTTGCTTGAATGTTGCTCTCAGCCATAGATTGTGTGCCTTTGCAACTTTATAGTGCTAGGAAACTCTATGGCTTTGTAACCCAAGATTTTTGTGAGTATACATAATTTGAATCTATTTAGTTTGTTCTTGGAAGTGATATAAGAATTTGTTTGCAACATGATAACATTAAAATTTTAAAAGGTGTCATTAAAAATGCTTTTAAATAAAATCATGCTTTACCAGGAAATCTTCAAAAAGTTCCTCAACTTGCTTGATAACAGCATCACGTCTCATCTCAATTTGGTTCTGTGAACAGATTAATATTGTGTCAATGCCAAAATATTATTTAGACACAATGATGTGTAAAGTGAGAGCACAGGAACATATGAGGAGCAAGGAGCTGTGATCTGAGTGTACGGAGCAAGCGGAATCGTTTGCCATCAGTTGAACATTGAATTGTCTTTATCCAAGCACATTCACGTCTAAAGACAGGGTCAAAATTAATACATGTACCTTCCGTGTCACACACTGTGTGGGAACTTTGAGTGCAGAATTTTAGGCACTTTTCTGCCTTATATTTGTACACTGAGGTCACCAAAGCATAATTTTGGACAAACACACCTGACTCAGTTTGTCCAGAAACGGCCTCAGCTTGGTCCCCACATCACCTCCCTTGGCCTTCATCAGGGCAATAAGTTTTGGTGTGTAGTGGTCAAAAGTCTGTACATGAAGCTCTGCTCCAGGGAAACTGTAGTTATTCTTCTGAATTCCTCGTTGATCTGAATTGACAAAAGATTCACAAATGAATATGAACAATCTGAGTACAAGCAAGGTAGTGACCGGCCTTGACCAGCGTGTAGATGTTTCAATCTGTAATGTTTTAAGAGAGCTAAACGTTTTGATGCCCTGAAGTTACAATTTTTGCATGACCATCTCATAACAAAGGAGGCCTACTCAATGTTCCCCCTAATTTTTCATATGTCTGAGCATACACACAGACTCCCTGAGAATTCCTTGGAGCACTGTGAGCAACATCAGACGTGTACACTGTCGCACACTGTAATTTTATGCACCACATAGTTTTGCTGTGCACGGAGAAAGCGGGAGCAAACCAAAGCAGCTAAAATCGCGCATATTTTGTTGTTGTTTTTTTTTTTTCAAAAGCGCATGCACAGATTCAAACAGACTGCAAAGAGATATTAAAATTTACTTAGTATATGTAGGTTGATGTATAGGGACTGTAAAACATTTAAACTGTATGAACCAATCTATAATAAAACTTACTCCTTTCACACAATTGATTTATTACATGAAAAAAATATGTATAAATGTATATACTAACTCGAAAAATTGTAGTTCTCACTGAATCTTAATATCATCTTTGAGAAATTATGACAGTTAATTTAATACATTTTACTATCCCAAAAAGTTCATTCTTTAAGTGCAGAAGGGAAAATATTTCCCTTCAGCCACAGACTGTTTCCATACATCCCAACTGTTAATGAAAAATAGAATTTGACAAACATTTTTTATTAAAGTGTCTGAAATGTCATTTTCTCCTCTCCTTTCAATGGAGACAGTATTTGTTAATTCTGAGCTTAATGAGCCGAGACAGGAGGACTTTCAGACGCGGGACTCACTGTGAGTCCACAGAAGGGAAAAAGATCCCCCTCGGCCGCCATACATCCCGACTGTAAATGAACATTATAAAAATTATAAAAATTCATATTAAAGTGACTGAAATATCATTTTCTCCTCTCCTTTCACTAGACAGCACTTTTTCATTCTGAGCTTTCTCAGCGCCAAAAAGAAGTGCAGAAGAGGTGCAGATTTTGACTGACTGGCCTTAGTTCAGGTGCCCATAGAAGGCACCAAGTTTCTCCTCGTCCGCTGACTGTTTCCATCCTGACTGTTAATGAACTTTAGACTTTGATAAACATTTTTAATTAAGTGTGGGTGAGATTTTACTTTCTCCTCTCCTTTCACTTGACAGCATTTGTTAATTCTGAGCTTATGAGCGAGCAGAAGCCAAGACAGGATGACTTTCAGACACAGGACTCACTGTGAGTCCACAGAAGGGAAAATGTTTCCCCTTGGCCACTGCCATGAATTTGACAAACATTTCTATTAACCCTCGCGTTGTCCTTTGAGTCAAGGTGACCCGGTGTCCAACAATGTGCCTTTGTGTGTGTGTGTGTGTGTGTGTGTGTGTGTGTGTGTATAGTAGGATTTGTTGTTGTGCATGACATTTGTGATTCTGAAGCAGTTATCTTTTGTTTTTGAATAATAGCAAGAAGAAAAAGATGACACAAACACTTCATATATGACAGAGCCACTTTATTTTAGACACAGACAGCCTGTATACCAACAAAACACAGAGATGGGCCTCAGTCAAAACCATCTTACAGAGGTATCCAGACTCGAAAAGGCCCGACATTGAGGTTCTACAACTCCTGGAGGTATGCCTGAACTATAATGACTTTGAGTGATCAGAAGCAGTATCTGCAAGTGGAAGGGATGGCAATGGGACACCGCTACACAGCCTCCTACGCCAACCTGTACATGAGCAAGTGGGAGTGGGAAGCACTGGAGAAGTGTCTCTGCTTCTATTTCAGATTCCTGGATGACATCATTGGGGCCTGGCAATACAGGGAGGAAAGATTTCAAGAATTCATCCACATATTAAACAATCACCACTCCTCCATTAAAGTTTAATATAACCTAGACCCCTCTGAGGTCAATTTTCTAGACACTGCAGTCTTTTTGGAAAATTTAAACAATAACACCAAAAAACTCCTTACTCGGACCTTCTTCAAACCCACCGACTCTCACGCCCTTCTCCATAAGGCCAGCTACCACCCCAAACACACATTTAGAGGCACAGTTAAATCTCAAATTATTCGGTTCTATAGAATCTCGTCCTGCGAAGCAGACATGCAGAAATCAATTTCGGTTCTCTTTAAAAGGGGGCTACTCTAGAAGGTTCCTACGAACCATAAAAAAGACCACTCTGGCCGCCCTCGCTCCCACTCGCTCACAGGATGATCCCTTGGCTGGGGCTGCTGGGCAGGGACATCACTGGGAGAATTGTACCAGAGACCCCGATAAAATAGTCCCCCTGATCACCACCTATTCTAAACTTTACTTACCCCTACAAAATCAACTTAAAGAAATCAAGAAATTTATGATGCAGCACGACCGACTTAAGCATTACCAACCAATCTCAGCATTAAGAAAAAATAAAAATCTCAAAGACACTTTGGTAAGAGCTAAGTTCCAAAGACAGGGACCAGGTCAAAAAAGAGGACAACATTGGGCCTTTCACCCCAGAAAATTCCTTAATAACCCACACGGGGGAGCCAACACCCCAATAATGGACAACCTCTCTTTCCAAACCAGGAACCTGATCTACGCTAAACCTGTCATGCCTGCAATCGAATCTACATAGGGGAAACAGGCCAACCACTATTAGCACGCCTGAAACAGCATCTGTACACCATTGGGGAGGACAGACTGACCACCCCACTGGTTCAACACTTCCAAATTCACCCAATCCAATATCTTTCCATCACTGGCCTTCAATCCAACCTGGTGTGGACGGAGGGTCAACGGAGGAGACACGAGGCCCTCTGGATAGAAAAGTTAAAAACAAGAGTCCCTTATGGACTGAATGCAGCCTGAACCTTCTCCCTTTCAAAATCGGACACCAATATAATTGATCGTCCTAAGCAGGGTATTGCCATTGGACAAAGTGTGTTGGAATGGCTTTCAAATTGGTAGGTTGGAAGGGCTTCCAACAGGGACATATTCAAATTTCAGCCTCCTAGCTTGAAGTGTTGTGGAGATATGACATATTTTCTCTGATTGGCCTCCAACTTGGTAGGTTGGAAGGGTACCCAAAAAGGACTAACTCGTCAAAATTCCAGCCTCCTAGCGTCGAGCGTTATGGAGATATGACCCTGTCCAGTGGATGACCAGGGCACGGCAAAAATCAAATAAAAATCAAAAGGTAACATTCAAATGTATTGAGAAAATAGCCAAAAGTCAAATGCAGAATCAAAAGTTGGAAATCAAAATGTAAAAGAGGTAGAAACAGTTTAAACGTAAAATCAGCTGCTGAGGTTTTGACTCAAACAGTTAAAATGGAGAGAAAGAGGTATGAAGTCGAATAGAAAAATAGAATAGAATAGAAAACACTGCTTAAAGATAAAAATGGCTGAAATTACTGTTGAAATGCAAAAATTTGAAAGGCAAAAAAAATTGTTGAAGTTTAAAATGGCTGAAATTAGTAGGGAGAAAGGGTAGATGCAAAAGCTGAAAGTTAAAACCAACAGCTGAAGCATTCGTTTAATTGCAAAATTGTAGATAAAGCTGAACATTTTAAAAAGCATAAAGAATTGAAGAAAGTTGAATAAGCAAAAATGTGAAAAGGTAAATAAACCTTTTGATAGTTGAATGGTTTCTGTAGCAGAAAGTATGCAGGAGTAGCTACAACCCAAAAAGAGATGGAAGCAGAAAGGAAAAACATCTAGTCAAAATGGAAAAGAGGTAGAAACAGTTGAAAGGTAAAATCAGCTGCTGAGGGTTTGACTCAAACCGGGTGTGTTTTCTATCACCAACTGAAATTAACTGCCAAGTTACTCCTGATTAAAACTGCTCTAAAACCTCTAAAACCTCTAAAACCGTTTGAAGTGAAAACTGTTGAACTGTGTGTGAATCTACATCTTCTATGTGTTGTGGAGACAGTTTGTAGCAGGATTTTGACAGAAAAGTAAGTCAAGAGTTTGATAAACAGCTCAGACATCAGAGATCAGCTGATCACAATCACCTGATTGTGTCCAACTGCACTCAGGTTGCCATAGCAATATCAAGGTCTCAGCCTCTACAGAGTCAGATTTTGCTCTGTGCACCTCTTGAACTCCTCCTAATAATTCAAAACCATAACTCCTATCGATAATATCTGGTAACTACCAGCGCTGGGAGACTTTACTGAACACAGACATGTGTTACTTGTGTAGATAAAGTAAAAAATGACCACAGTATGGCAGTTTAAAAACTGGCCTGGTTTGGCTGTTGTATGAAGACAGCTAAAATGGAGATGAATGGGACAGTTGAGGGCTCCTCTCGGTGATCAGAGGCTGCTACCTCAAGAACCGTAATTCCTATGGCTTGGGGAGTCACACAGTGTGAAAGAGCACAAAATGATCTACAATTTGATGTATAAATTGTGTGTGAGAAGTGAAAGGTGTGGGCAGGAGAAGAGGTGAAGCACAAAAATTTCAGAAAAAGTTGAAGGCCTGAAAGCTAGAGTGGATGACCTCACTGCTGACATCACCCACTCTAGCCAGCGCAATACACACCCTACCTTTCATTCATTGTCTGGAGAGCCAACTGAAGCTGTCATCATTCTGCTAGGATTAAAAGACACTGAGTAGAAAGTAGAAAAAAACTGTATCTAATATTAACCAATATGCTTACACACTGAATAACTGTTTAAATAGATAAATATTCCATTAGCAAATAAATAAATGATAGGCTGTATCAACCAGTCAATTAGAAGCCTAAATAAAAATCACCCACTCACCTGTATGACCTTTTTCTGTGTATTTATCAATTCAGAATGGCCTTAAAGAAACTGTGGTATATTTAATGGTGATGATGTGAAGATGATGAAGAGAAGATCTCCGCTGACACTGTCTTGCTTGCATATAAAGGTTTATTGCAAAGAAGTCCAGCACAGAAGTCCAGAACATCAGCATATATATATGTTAGTCATCTTTACGATTTATAGCGAGACATCGGGCTCTCACTCAATGACCTCACTTTTCCAAGAAACAGAGAGAAGGGAGGAAAGGCCCTCTCCCTGTCCCTTATATGTATATGTTCATGGCTACTAACCTAAACATGAACCCAAAGAATAGAAAGACATACATGGAGCTTCAGGCATTCCAAGAGAGTAAAAACCATATATGGAACGTCAGACACTACAAAACTTTTGTGGACGGTTCCAGAAACACCATATTCTAATCCACCTTTTTGTGGTGGCAAAGGTGGAGCAGGCGAAGGTCCTGTCTTGGACCTTCCATGAAAACACTGCAAAAGCTGCAGTGACCAAAAAAAATGCTGTGGTGGCCATCACAGATGGGGCCTCCACAGCCAAGTTCACAGTGTTTGAAGAGTTGGCCCCCAAGGTTTCTGAGGGAAACGCCTATATAATCAGGGGATATACACTTAGAGGCACCTCTCCTCCTTACATAATAAATATAACAAAGGACATGCTGTTTTTCTGCTCTACAAATATCAGTGTGTCTGAGGAACTCAAGAGGGCGGCAGAGGCTCTGTTGGCACCAGCATCGCTGCTGACCCCCCTGAGGGCCTGCAGTAACCAACAGGAGCTTCTCACTGTTGAAGGAGAAGTTGTGGAGGTAAGTTCATTCTCTAATTTCTCTCTTCTATTCTAAGAAACTGGCAATGATGCCATCAGTTCATAATTTTGCATCAGCAAGGCCACTCTCAAAGGGAAATAAGCAAACAAATAGGATACTAAAGTTGCAAAGCAAACATTTGCCTCTGGAGGGAGCAGGTCGTGGAGCTGACCCCACAACTTGGGGAGCACCTGAAACTGACCCATCTCAAACTCAAGGTCTCAGGTTATGGGATTCAGCTCCATTCAACCACATATACAAAGCTTGAGGTACAAAATAACACAATGAAAAGGCTTAAGTAATTCATTTCATATTTAACAAATCACGTCAGTGCACCAGAGATAACCTACAGGCTTATGAAAGAAATGAGTGACTTTTTATTTCCCATATGCACTTAACCTTAAAGCTACTAAACTAAATGTTTTCAAATTGACAGGAAACAACTTTTTTTTCTAATTGCTGTGACTTAAATGAAATGAAATAATGACAATGGTGGAAAGACAACAGTCTTCCTTAATGTTAGGGAGAGATTTTGGTTGTGGTAACAGGTGACCAATGTATCTGACAAGATGATAGCTCATGTTCTTTTCCTCTCAACAGGAGGTCAAAGCCAGTGCTGACTCAGTCACTGTTGTTGGTGTGACAGAGGAGCAGCCAGGCATGTCCACCCTCTTGACAGAGGAGGGAAAGATGGTGAGGGTGGAACATGGCCTGTGGGAGCCATTCGATGCCAGACTCAGGACTGGAAAAATCTGTGTTAGCCTTACTAGAGAGGGGAGAAAGGTCACAAAAATTAGTGCTGTTGAGGACAAATGAAGGATGCTCCTTGTTTTCATTGTTGGTTGTTGTTGTTTCTTTGTTGTCATTAGTATACAGTGTTTATAAAAAATGATTTAGTTCCTTATTTAGTTATTAGTTAGTTCAGTTTTTATCTGCAAAAGATTACTATCAAATGTATTTCATTCCGAGTCAACAAAATTGTATTGCCATGTGCACAAAAAAGAGAAAAATGAGGTGTGACGTGTGAGCATCATTGGGGATTAGACCCCATTATTATGTCATCATATTTGAAAGGGGATGAGGCTGTGGTATAGGAATATTATATATTGGTATAGGAAACCCCCCAGGGTCTAGACCCCTCTGAATGTGATGATGATATTATTATGTGTTGTCATATTTCTAGACTTTTTCTAACATGATTTAAATTCATCATGTTGTGCAATTGACTGTTTAGTTTACTACATACTCAGATGACTTAACATACAATCATAACTACCAGAATAGCCTTACAATCTGTCATGATAAAAACCCAGTTGGGATGTTAATACATTGTGTTAATGTTGTTTAACTTCAAAAAAATGAATTAACACCAATATGTACATTTTAACACATTTATTTATTCACTTACAATATTTATCTCTATTCAATATTCAAATCATATCACACCAGTATTTAGTATTACTAAGACACTATAATATCCATCCACCAATGAGATAGCTGGGAGCATGGGCAGGAAGGGGAAGTAAGGTCACGCCTTCCCAGGCTAGAGCCAATCACGCACTGGGGACGGCTCATCACAATTTTCATACAGAAAACTACCAGACAAGGGCTGCGTAGCTGGCACGGTGCGGCCTCAGTTTTCAGTGGTGATTAACAGACGTGTGTAAAGAAATGACAATACACACCACTTACTTATTCTCAGGTTACCTGAACATTCCTGCAGTTGCTTTTCTCTGGCTGCACTATGATAATTTCCTAACAAATTAGCATAAACTAGAGAGAGAGCCGTCCAGACCACCAGTGGTGCTTCTCTAACACAGACAATGACAGCTGACCAGAACTTCTTGTACAGGCCATAAGTGAGGATGTAGCTAAATGTAGCTTGAACTTAAGTTTCATGCATCTAAACTGGAAAACTGGTTAAAGTTAATATAAACAGAGAAGGGCTGTCAGTAGCCGTCATACCCAGCAGTTGGTATCAGCAGCCAAGCTTGGAAAGTAGGTCTCAATACAGAAGTGAGAGAAGAGATTCACAGGTTGATTGTATTTTTAACCACTGTTCTCAGTGCTTTACTATGTATGTGTGAAGAGGAGAGGTGACTTTTTGATGAATATTTTTAATAATCCAAAAACATCTTGATTTTTAAAGCAGCAATTATGTAGCAAATAACAGTTATTAATCTAAATTTGAAGGAGCAGTTGTAGCAGAAACAGGAATAAAGTACAGTTTATCAATAAAATATACAAACATGCTTACAAATTATATCATATCTCATGCATGACCTTTTTTATTAAGTAACTTGAAATCTCTAAATAATAAGATATGCCACAAAAATGGCTGCAACAGAATATGGAGTCAAGTAGTCATCTGTAGTGTTTGAACTTGACTTTTGTAAGGCAGGGCTGAACAACGTATGTTACCATCAGTCATCATCTGTGTAGGCATCTCTCTGTCACTCATTCTATGAAGGTGTTACAGGAGGCACAGAGCTCAATCATTCTGTGTGGGTTAAAACTGCAGTGAGGATTCATGGGTAAATATCAAATGAATGCAGTGTGACAGGATAGGGCAACAACAAAATGTAACATATTTTATGCTCATAAACAGATGAAAGGTGACACATTTGTGAACCCAGAGCTTTTGACATTAGAACATGGAGTACATGGTGTCTTTTGTTGGACAGCATTGATCTCAGTGGTTTCTACACAGAATTGTTCAGCCTTACCACCAAAAGCTTCTCACACAGTGGTTAGACTTGATCTAATGTGCTCAGTAGTTCATGACTCAACAACTCCAGCAGAGCTCCACTGTCATATCATATCAACATGATCAGTTCAGGTGTATGTTATCCAACATTTGAATGTGTTTTTCAAAATAAGATAAGATAGACTTTATTTATCCCACTTGTGGGAAATTCACATGTTACAGCAGCAAGAAAACAGGGGTGGCCAAAAAAGGAAAATAGAAAAATAAAAATAAAAAATATAATATAGAAAGGCACAGAAGTAACAAAGTGACAAAGTTAAAGTGCAGCAATCAGCATTAGAAAAAGCCTCTGTAATAAATAGAAAATGAGCAGTTGTGAAATGTACATCTGTGACTTCATGTGTGACTTCAGGTGAGAGGAGTAACATGGGAACAATCACATCATTAGACAAGGCCCATGTGAAAACCCTGAGCTTCAGTTTCACACACATTTTACCACTGGAGTTGTAAACAGTGTATGACTCATGTCTGTACCCAGAGCTTTAGATTAGATCAAGGCTCAGTGCACAAATGTGAGAAACCTTTAACATACATACCAGCTGACACCCCACACTAATGATTAAGATGACTAAAACCTGGCCTCTCCTCCAGGTTAATTAGTTGACGTGCCTGTGGCACCTGAACTAATTGACCTGTTTTCCCTCTCTATCTGCTCTCTCTATCTATTGATGAAGAGACAGGTGGGCGGTTGGGGGGGTGGGAGGAAAGGAAATGAAATGAAAAAGGAATAAATTCTTATGAGATGCAGAATAAACATATCTCAGTTGGGTAGAGGTCAACAGTCCAAAAGATCCTTTAAACTGCAGAGCTGTTTTCAGAGACACAGTCACTCTGTCCAGGGTTCATAGTTTGTTCTGTCATGATGCTCTTCAGTCAGTTGTTGGCACAAACCAAAACTGTCAACAGAGCACAGTGTCAGCATGAAGATGGACTGACCTTTGACCTTTCCAGTGGCTGTAGAGCTTCTGCTTTCAGTCATCTGGTCAGTGTCAATGAAAATGGAGGACACAGAGGTGCAGAGACCTTAAAGAGAAAAACAGTGGGAAACTTTATCTCTGACATTTCTTTAGTTGTAAATGCAAACTGTGTGCACCAACAGTGTTTCTGTTGTTTTGATCATCAGGAGATTTGGTATGGCAGGAGTAGGAGAATAAAACTGCTACCTTTAACACGTGTTGGAGGAGGAGCTTGATGTTGCAGAGAGGAAGCACACAGTGCCATCTCACATAGTTCACTAGCTTGTGGAGCTGTGCAGTGGTCTCTACTGTGAAGTGGAGAATCACAGTGAAGGAAGAAGTTCATGTACATAACTTTATTAAACTCCTAACTGTAACATAAAAGTCAAGAGCAACAGTATTACTGTAATATGAACAGATGAATGAACAAACATCAAAAAGTCCTGTTATATGACAAAAACCAACCATACCTTCTGCTCTGTTGTGAAGAAGCCTGAGCACTGAGGAGGAACAGGGTCTCTGTGTGGTCCAGCACTGATGACTCTGCTGTTGATCAACAGTCAGGATGGTGCTATGATGACTGGTCTGTGGCAGGATGATGTCTTTGCTGTAGTCAGCTGATCCAGTGTCCGAGAGTCACAGAGAAGGTGAGGCAAAGGTTGGCAGGAGTTATCTCATCGTCTGCTTTGAAGAATGACTGGGACTGGCAGGAAGTAGAACATGTCTCTGTGTGGTCCAGCACTGCACTGTAGCAGTACAGCTTTGTACACAGAAAGATGTACGTGTATATATACACTGTAATGCTGTATATATACATGTACATGTTTCAGTAGCTGTATAGAACTGCTGTGTTTTTAAGCAGTTGTATGGTTGTACAACTGCTCTGCTTTACAGCAGTTCTATACAGCTACTGAAAGTTTTGGCCTGTGTATTTACCAACCCAGACCCAAAACCCACCCTGATAAATACACAGGCCAAAACACAAGGGAAGCATAACTCACTGACATATAGTTACCTGAAAGATTATATGACCTATAACATTATCCAATACTCTTAACAGTCCTGATTACCAGTTAAACAGTAAAATTAGGTTTCCTAACAGTTACATTAGTTAGTTTTGGACAGTTAAATTAGTTCAACAACAATGTTACCTAAAAACTACAACATGACCCTCACTGTATTTACCTTACCTTACTCATTGGAGGAACCTGAACAGAATACATCACTGTGACAGTATTTTACCAGGTGACATACAAAGACAGTGTTATGGTTGAGGGATAAAAATGATAAGCACTTTGTCAAACATTGTGTTATTCCTCACAAAGAAACCTTGCAGTTTGTTATTTTATAGGAGTCCTCTGGTCCTCCCTCCCTCCTTCACAGCCTCAGTGAGGCTGGAACAGCCTGTGGTCCGGCTGTATAGAGGACCCCCGAATTTAGATCATATTAAACTGCTATGACTGTCTTCTCAAACCAAACTGTTATTAGAACATTTAACTCTCTTTCATCATTATCACTTAGTCTATACTCCACTGTAGTATGCTTTTTAGAACTCACTGTTGTGCTCTACTTTTCTCACAATTTCACACAAAGTTCTCATAAACTACTTTCTCAGATCTCTGCACTGAAAATGTGGATTTTAGATTCAAATCATTTGCATTTTTCTTTACCTTTCAGACTCAGCTGACAGTACACAGTACACAGGGTCGTGATAGCTGTAATAGGTTTTCATCACACCAGAATGGAGACATCTCTGTTGTTGTGAGATGAAGATCAGGTCCAGCAGTGTGTTCTTCTCTGTGGTTGCAGCAGTGATGAGTTGTGCACATCCTCTAGACTGAAACAGCTCCAGTATCGGTTTGCTTGCGCTGGTTAAAAGATTCTCGTTAAAGTCACCACAGACAATGATGGGATGACAATCCAGGATCTCCAGTGAATCCAATAGGCTGCTCAGGTTAGACAGGAATGATCTCATACAGTAGTCTGGAGGTCTGTACACAGCTGCAATCAGTGCACTCATGGGAGCTTCAACCTTCAAAGCCACAAACTCAAGGTCAGTTACATTATGAACATACTGTTTCTCATGAACCTGAATGTTGTCTTTGACATAAACAGCAACTCCACCATCACTTCTGCTGGCCATCTGAGGGAACTTTGTGTAGGACGGGTGTCTGTTGCGTTTGAACATGTTGTAACCTTGTAGGTGGAGACTCTCAGCAACAAAGGAGCCCTGTAGGTGAGTTTCTGTGAGACACAACACATCTGCCAGACACAGTTCATGATGGCTCTTTATGTCATTAACATGAGACGGCAACCCTTCTGTATTGTGGTGAACAATGGCCAGAGTGTCAGGCCTGCTCAGTGTTTGTGTGATATGAAGAAGAGGCATCATATCGTCCAAACTGACTTGTCTCATGTTCTCCAGTGCTGCAGTGATTTCTGTGTTGGCATAGATTTTACTCTCATCCATGTCCAGTAGATGCAGTCCACTGAGAGAGGTCACTCGACTGATGGCAACATAAGCCATGCCGGGTTCAAAAATGTGCTTCAGTGAGACGACAGCTGATATTCTGGTCATACCTTGAACCATATGAATTGTACATGCAAAGGCCAGTTTAATGGGAAACTGTCTGTGAACCACTCCTTTCTGTTTCAGATTCTCCTCTGCTCTCTCTATGTACACAAGGTTATCATGTACTCCTGATTCTCTGTTACTGCTGTTCCTTCCAGCTGTTTCATCATCCATCTTTAGTCCAAGCTTAGTGACACGTGAAGATACATGTTGTTGAAAGGTTACCACTCTGACTAAAGTAGCAAATGAACCATTCACTAATCCTTGAGACACATCAAGGTTTCTGGTGAGCATAACACGAGCACCTTCAGCAACTTGCAGTGTGTCTGGTAACTCATTTCTGGCTCCTTTCACTGGTTTGTCTTGCTGCGTCATTCTGACAGATCGTGGGTCCTTTTTATAGTCATCAGCATCAATTGTAGTGATGTGACAGTGAGGCTGAGCCAGAGTTGCAGAGTTGTGTGCATCTACTTGTCTATTAGTAGCAAAAATGTGCAGGACATCAGTTGGACAAAGTTGTGGTTGAGTGACAGCTTGTGACAGCAAAGCTCTGTCTGCGTCAGACAGCTCATCAGACTTTTCCTTCACACGGATCCTGTTCAACATCTCTGCAAAGGCAACATCATCTTTCTGTCACATAATCTCAGTCAGAGTGATCATCTGAAAGTGTTCCTGCCACAGGTCAATCTGTGATGGGTCGTACACACACCGAGGTTTAGACTGTCACACTGGTGGGAGCTGATAAAAGTCTCCAACTGCAATTACTGACATTCCTCCAAAGGGTTTCTGACTGCCTTTGATCTGTTTGAGTCTTGCATCCACGTAGGCAAAGAGGAGCTTTGACACCATAGACACTTCATCAATGATGATGATTTCAGTATTTAGAAGTTCTGCTCTGACCTCATCCAGCTGATTACCCAGTCCTACAAATGGAGGTTTCAAACTTCTCAGCAGCTTGAGGAGAGAGTGCAGTGTAGTGCCAGATATATTAAAAGCTGCAGTTCCAGTGAAAGAAGTCAACAGGACAGTGGGCCTTGGTATGTCAGCCTCTTCAGCATGTCTGGGCAGTTTGCTCAGTATCTTAGATGCCTCTGAGTAGATGCATTTGATGAGATGTGACTTCCCTGTTCCAGCACCACCGTTGATGTAAAAAAACAGCTTTGGATTCAGACCACAAACACGTTTTATGCACCAGTCTCTCACTGCATAGAATACACAGGCCTACTTCTGGTTCAGATTCTGGTACATGTGACATAAAACCACAGGATCAGTGACAGGGGCCTCTCTGATGGCTCTGGCCTCTGTTTCAGCATTAGCCTGTTGACTGTAGTCTGGGACATTTTCTTGAACATTGTCATGATCTGGCTCTGCTGCCTCCAGTTCATAGATACACTCCAACCTGTCTGCTTCAGATTCAGGGGCCAGGTTACACCATTCATCAATCATTCCTCTGTTCTCTTCAACAGCTTCCTCAATCTCTTTACTGTTCATTTCATAATTGTCTTTGTTTCGTTTGACAACATCTCTGACGGGCTCAGGAAGGTCAGAACCAGGCAACTGCACATAGCCGCTGTTATAGAAGGACTCATACGTGGGTAAGAAAGGCCTTTTCAGTTCCTGATCTCGAGCGATAAGGATATATAGTTGTGTAGTAAGTGTTCCATAAAATTGCTCAGGATGTTTTCTCTGTGAACAGCAGTGAAATCTGATGAAGGCAGGCTTATCATTTTCAAATCCCATGTCATTTAGCAGGGGCAAAACATTTTTACCTTTTCTCTGCTGACAAATCTGCATGTGGATGCAAAGTCAGCCACACATCTGTTCAAACTCTGCTGTTTCAGGTCTGGATTTGTATTTGTCGGTCAAAAATGTCATCCACACATTTGAACACTCTGCTGTTGTGCTCTCCAGGTACGAGAGGGGGCTACTCATTTTCAGTGGGTTGTCATCTGTTGTATGAACATGACAGCACGTGAACACTGTTTCATGTGAAGGCCACAGACACAGTTCACACACTCCTGAGCACTGATCTCTCTCTTTTTGGAATAAGCCTGCATGACCTCTCTCATCTCATTCATTGACATGGTCCCTGTTTGAGTTCTGAATGACTGTTTTGAGGTACTCAGACATTTTAGACTCTTGCTTTGTTATGTAGCTGGTGAGGTACATGATGCATGAATATGCATAGAGAATGTAAATGACATCAATATTTGCATCCCAGGCCTCAAGTAGATGTGGATTATATCCATTTACCCAGCAGTCCTTTGGGTCACGTTTCAGTATCACAGCACAGGATTTGTTTATCTTCCGCAGACACTGGTGATACTCCTCGACTGTTAACTGACATAGAGTCAGGAGCTGCTCCAAACTCAGGGAGGCACTTTCAGGTTCATTCAGCAGCTGGTTGAGTGGTCTGAGCTTAGTCTTTGCTGTTAGCAGGTCTAGTCGTCAGGTCTAATGATCATTGTCTTTCTGCATGGTGGTTTGGGAAATCCAAATCTGCAACCAGAGCCCAGACTTCTGAAACATGTCTTTGAGTGGTTTTTACACAGGACAACATATCAACATCCTGCTCATTATCAGGCTCATGTTCTGCCTCATGAAGTGCATCATTATCCAACCTGTCAGTTTCCATCAGATCATCCTCATTCATCATTATCATCATCATCATCATCATCATCATCATCATCAGGGAGTGTGGGGTCACACAGCTCAGCCTCATTTCTGATACTTATGTCCTCATACTGTGGGTGAATGTGGTTCAATTTATTCACACACACCACATTATCACGTATTGCTCTGTGTCTGCCTTTGGGAAGTGAGATGATCTTAGCAAATGGAAAACACTTGGTGATCATGTGTCTCTCCAAAATGTTGAGGTCACACAGCTCAGGTGGAATATCAACCAGCTCCATGTTGTTCGCTACAGCCAGAGAGGGCATGTCTCCTTTTTAAGATGATCATGACAGGTGTGACAGATCCATTCATCCTTTCTCTCATCAGGAACTTTACACTGTTCATTTCTGCAGCCGTCATCACAAACATGAACATATTTTCCTGTCAGACATTCAGCAGCCACTTCTGCATTTTTGACATAATCTGACCTTTGACAGAGTTTCACCTGGTTCGCAAATGAAGCTTTATGACAGACAGTGCAGATGTTAGTGGGGCCGGCATTTATATGTGATCTGAAAACAGATATGGCCTAAACTGTGGTCACTTTCTGGGGTTTGTCTGTTTATCCGTCTGTATTTCCTCTTTATTTTCACGGCACATCTCATGTTGTGCATAATTTTAAATGCAAGATTGTTGTTATATCTGTCTCATGAGTTGTCTGTCTTATCCTGAAAGATTGATCTGAATCCTTCATTACAGTATTTGTTGCTTGAATAAGATTTCTTTTTGGCTCTAAATGATTATTAGAAGAATACTTTTCCTTCTCTTTTCTTTTTTGGTTTCCTTATTGGTGCTTTCCCTGAGATCATTAGTCTCCTCTGCTCAGGTATCCTAGCCTGGAGACTCAAGGAGGCCTGTCCTGTACACACCGTACAGAGGGATTCATCGAATCCCCTTGGTGCTCTGAGAACCTCTTGTTGATGGACAGATTGCTGTGTATTGCTAAGAAGAAGATCAGGCCACTGGCGGTGGTTTTTGTCGACTTTGCCAAAGCGTTTGTCTCCCACAAACATATTGCCGAGGTGCTAACAAGGAAAGGCATCGACGAGTGGATGAGGAGGCTCATCCAAGATGCCTATGATGGCTGCACCACAGTGATGAGAATGAAGCATGGCGATACTGACAGGATCCACATCAAGGTAGGAGTGAAACAAGGTGACCCCTTGTCTCCCCTCCTGTTCAATCTGGCACTGGATCCTCTACTGTACATGTTGGAGGACAAGGGTGTGGGTTTTAAGGTAGGGGACCAGAGCCTTACAGCACTTGCCTTTGCAGATGACCTGGTACTGCTCAGTGATTCGTGGAAGGGCATGGAAAGGAACCTGCACATCCTGGAAATCTTTTCAGGTCTGTCAGGGTTGAAGGTGAATCTGAGCAAATGCCACGGTTTTATGCTGGACAAGGGCCAAAGACAGTATACAATCAATGATTGTGAGGTATGGGAGCTGGCTGGAATGCCTATAAACATGGTGCCTGGGCATGAGGCAGGGGCTTATCTGGGCGTCCAGATAAGCCCTGCCAAAGGTATCTTAACGCCACAGTTGGGAACCTTGGTGAAGGACATGGTTGAGAGGATAGCATGGGCGGCGCTCAAACCTTCCCAGAAGGTTGAGATCCTGAGGACCTATGCCATACTGAGACTAGAATAACCATCTGTTACTTAGTATGAACCTGTATAAACCAGTAGGTAACCAGACTGGGACTGTGTGATCTTCAGGTGAGCTCTGATGAGGAGTGGACTCACCTGAGCTCCAGAGAGGTCGACCCCTCCAGCCTGGGGACCAGGACCAGGGGCCTCATTCATGAGGACAGAATGGGGTTCTGGGGGACCAGCAGGTACCAACAGGTTTGAGGGAGGCAGCTTTGTATCCACACCTGCCTCAAGGTAAGACCTCATCTTGCACCTGAGTTTTGAGCTGTTTGAGCCTTTATCGTGTCCCTTCTTACCTGTGAACTCCATTCCCTCCCCAGAGGTGGACCCCTATCTTGTGGAGTCCCTGGCCCACATGCTATCCATGGGTTTCACTGATGAAGGGGGTTGGTTGACACAACACCTTCTGGCCAAAAACTTTGATATCAGAGCTGCACTCGACACCATCCAGTATGCCATACAGCCCTGGGTACACCAGCCCTGATGACTGTCCCTGAAATCACCTATACTAAACCAATAACGTAACCAGAGATCATTTCTACTATTTTCTGCAATCTTAGATCAGTTAGCTGAATATTGTTTTCATTAATCAGTACTTTAATTCATTAACCAACACTAACTCATTGATTATGTTTGTACGTCTTTAGTATCTTTGTTAGTCACTGATGTTTTTCTGTTTTGTGTAAATTTGAACAATAAAACCATGAAGAACTGAACTGTCTGGATCTTTCCTAAACTCAAGTTTAAATTGATTCACTAGTCTAAAATCATCAGGTTAATAAACAAAACATAAATAATAAACTGACAGTTTCCTCTGATCTGCTCATTATTTTACATCACACAGAAATGAAACAGTTCACAGAAAATTAACCCAAAGGGGATTTTATTATTGAAATAGAAACCTGAACACATTCATATTTGAAAAAAATATTTTATAGTCTTTTTTTACAAGAGACTAACCAATTAATTTCAGAACAGGTGGAGAGCTAGTTTTACCTCCCATGTGGTTTAAGATAGTGTGTAAGTAATAAAAGTGGTTTATGAGCACGTCATAAAATAGTAATTAAAAATAGTTATTCTGTTGAAGCAAGAGATCTATAGAATGCTTAAACAATTAATTGACCCACAGAAGGACAAGATTGCTGTGAAAGTCCCTCCTGGTGTAAGGGCACTCCAGTTTAACACATGCGAACGTTACAGCTAGAGCTACATGAACTAGAATATATTTTTGATATTTTATTATTTGTATCTGTTTTTCAGATGCAGCAGCCAAACAGGCAGCCATTTCCTCATCAGTACACTTCAGTTCAACCTCCTGAACTTCCTGTTCTGCCCTCTTTTGATGATGTCGCTGTGTTACAAAACTGAGCTGATGGTGAGGAGAAAAAGACATGGATCAGGAAAGGTTGTTCTCAACAGGAGTCTGGCTCCACCTTGATGGCCGGCCGGTCTGACCCCGCTCTCTCCTTCATTTTTTTTAGCCTGCATTGCACACGGGCCTACACATGTAGGAAAAGGGGGGATAAATGACATAATCTGATCGCAGTGGTTTGCACCAGACATTAACGAATGTTACACAAACACTGGTGAATAATTGCATGATATGTCAACAGACAAGACGAGGTAATACCATCAGCCATAACCATTCGCCGCCACCATCAGGTCCTTTTGTAATTATGCAGATTGATTTGTACATATGCCTAGCTGTCAAGGATAGAAATACTTGCTTGTAATCACTGATATGTTTTCCAAGTGGGTGGAAGCGTATCCATCAAGAAAAGAAGATGCACGAACAGTTGTAAAATGTTTGATAAATTAACTTATCCCGCATTTAGGGGTAACTATGGGAATAAACAGTGATAGGGTTTTTGTTGAACTCCACCATCAAAGAAAAGTTAACAAAGACTATGATGACAACAGGTGATGCCCTTCCACTAGTGCTGTATGAAGCTTAATCAGGGAGACTGTCTATCTGCACATACCAGCTGAATCACAAGTTGTTTCCTGCTATCTCTAAGCCCCAACTACCAGTTCTGTTTGGAGCAAGCGTAAGTGATTGTTTAGTTCAAACTACTTTTTGTATAATAAAGTTTTTAGAACACTGATGCACTCAGCCCCCACCCCACGTGACTGAAGGTCATTCCAGAACCTCACATAAGTTTGAACAACTACCATTTTAGATATGGCATTTTAGCTGACATCTGCTAGCATGCTAGCCAACAGCTAACTGATACAGTCACAAAACAAAAAAGGTAGAGATCTTGAAAATGGAACAGCACATAGACTTACTGTACAGTTGGGAAGCTCTTACCCTGAAATGGGGGGGTCCGACCAGGTTCAACGTCTCTCAGATCTTCTGTTCTGAAGATTCATCATTTTCTGTAAACAAAAAAATTCCATAAAGCATAGATGTTGATGGTTTTTTTTTTTTTTTTATTTATTATTTTTTTTACTTTTTACAGTGACAAATATGGCAGAACCTATGGACCAGGTCACCTTCTTCCATTGCTCCGTGGTCCATTCTGATGCTCACGTGCCCATTGTTGGCGTTTTTGGCAGTGGAGAGGGGTCAGCATGGGAATCGTGACTGGTCTGCAGCTATGCAGCTCCATATGCAACAAACTGCGATGTATGTGTAACAACCAGAATTAGAATTTTTCTTGAGAAACTTTTATATACTGCTTATTAAGCCAATTAACCTTCAATATGGACCAGTGTATCAGAAGCTTTAGGGTCGCTCAGGAGAAACGGCATCAAGTGGCAAGAGTGAATCAAGACGCAGACTCTGTTGATATGGTATAAAATGGTAAGAACTATTTATTCTGTCTTGTCCTATTTCCATTTGTGGTACCTTCAATTAATTAATTAAACCCCTTTAAGTCTTTGATTTGTAAACCAAGCACAAATGAAAATACCATGAGAGAAGGTAAAAAAAGAAAAAAAAGAAAAAGAAGGAAAAAAAAAACAAATATAACATAAAACACAAAAATCCTGTTTCACAGTGCAACAAAACCTCAATTAGCCAAAATTTTCAACATAAACTCATTTTATTTTACAGTGTCCATGAGATAAAACAAACTTCTAGGACTTTGCCTTTTTTCATCTGCGTAACATCTCCAAAATTAGACATTTTCTGTCCCAAAAAGATGCAGAAAAACTAGTCCATGCATTTGTTACTTCTAGGCTGGACTACTGTAATTCATTATTCATTATCAGGCTGCCCCAACAAGTCTCTAAAGACTCTGCAGCTGATTCAAAATGCTGCAGCACGATTATTGACAGGAACTAGGAAAAGAGATCACATTTCTCCTGTGTTAGCCTCTCTACATTGGCTCCCAGTCAAATCCAGAGTAGAATTCAAAATCCTCCTCCTCACATACAAAGCCCTTAATGGTCAGGCTCCATCTTACCTTAAAGATCTCATAGTCCCCTACAATCCCACCAGGACTCTGCGCTCCCAAAATGCTGGTTTACTGGTGGTTCCCAGAGTTTCCAAGAGTAGAATGGGAGGCAGAGCCTTCAGTTATCAGGCTCCTCTACTGTGGAACCTTCTCCCAGTTTCGGTCTGGGAGGCAGACACCCTCTGTACCTTTAAGAGTAGGCTTAAAACTTTCCTCTTTGATAAAGCTTATAGTTAGGGTTGGCTCAGGCTTGAACCATCCCTTAGTTATGCTGCTATAGGCCTAGACTGCCGGGAGGTCTCCCATGATGCACTGAGCTCCTTTCTCTCTCTCTCTCTCTCTCTCTCTCTCCACTCAATATGGATTCATATCCCATGTTACATGTTACTAACTCAGTATCTTCCCTTTCCTGTAGTATTGTGCTCTTCCGTCTCTCTCTCCTCTTCTGTCTCTTTCTGCAGGTATTTCTTCCTCTGGAGCTGTAGAGTCTGATCTGTGATGACAAGTCTCCTGCTGCTCCTACAACTCCACTCAACACCTGCTGCTAGAATTACAAATGACTTATACTGCTATTAGTTGTATTGCTGTGTTAACAGTTAATACCTTAATTATCACTACTATCACTACTACTGCTGTATTACTGGCCTCATCTTACATCTGATATGGAACCTGTGTTATGCTATGTTCTTCTTTCGCTATTCTCTACCCCCTCTCCCCCCTCTCCCCCTCTCTCTCCTTCTTAACCCAACCGGTCGAGGCAGATGGCCGCCCACCCTGAGTCCGGTTCTGCTCGAGGTTTCTGCCTCTTAAAAGGAAGTTTTTCCTTGCCACTGTTGCCTAGTGCTTGCTCTTGGTGGGATTTGTTGGGTCTCTCTCTGTAAATACCTATTTTAAAGAGTACGGTCTAGACCTGCTCTATATGAAAAGTGCCTTGAGATGACTGCTGTTGTGATATGGTGCTATATAAATAAAATTGAATTGAATTAGATGGAGATCCAGTTCAGTCTAATCAGTCTCTGTATAATTACATACACTATCAGAGTGTGAAATGGAAGCGTTTCTTCGTGTAGGCAGGGAGTGTATTTGTCCTACCAATTTCCACTGAACAGTAGCAATTCAGTTTTCACTTTCTCTCGGTCCGACTCTGGGTAGGCTTGCCACACCAGCACCAGGTACACATCCTCCAACAGGAGCAAGCTGGGCTGAAGAATCTTGCAAGATCTCAAAATCCACTGAAGAATCGCCAAGAACAGTGAGGAAATCCAAAGGCAGAAGAAACCAACAGCGAAAACGACGACCTGGCCTTGAATACAGAAAGCCAAAAAAATATTAAGAAATTGTTGCTAACTTATTTAAATGTATTCTCTTCCCTTAAAGTATCTACAGAGCTGTTAATCTGTTGCTTTTAGCAAAATAAAATTGTCATTACTCCTATAACCGCCTCTCTCTCAGAATGGAATCACACATAACACACTTCACAACTTAGCTTCAACTCACTTAAATTTAGCTAGCAGGAAATAATTCTAGCCACAATGTAACCAATAATACATTTGAACTCATCTCACACACAAAGAAAAATTAGCATACTAGCTGCTAATCAGCTTCACAGTAGTAAACCAATTTGAGTACCGGAACAATAATTAACAGTTACACATACAATACATAAATTTAAAATATAAATCAACACCTGAACACTTTCCACTGAATGGAGTTACAATAGGAGCTCTACTAAAGCTAACGTAGCTAATCTTAGCTAGGGGGATTAATGCCAACTCATGCTAGCGCAGTTAGCGGCTGCTAACGCTAGTGCTCAGTCCCATTTTCAGTTATCGCATCAAATTTAACAAATCGACTTACCAAGAACTGTCCTTTCGGCAACTAGCAAAAGGATTTTAACCACTACAGGCCTTTTTTTCCTTTCTAGACTTGAGGTATCAGCATTTATCTTGTTCTCTGCTCTCTCTGTGTGTCCGTCTCCTTTGCTGCTCAATCAGGAAGAGATCGTGGGATGACTTGACAGTATCATTTATTTTACATGGCGGGAAGGTATCACTAGGGGGAGCTGTTTTAGCACTTTCTTAATTATGAATTGTATCAGAGAGGCTCAAAATGAAATATTTATCTATTTAACTATGTATTTATTTATTCAACACTGAATCCTCCGATCATAGATCACTCTTCCTATATGTTCAGCATTTATTTAACAGGGTTCTGGTAACCGGGGGGTTACACACCTTTCTATCAGAATCAGCATTAATTCAGTTCAATTCAATTGATGCTTTATTGTCCCCCAGGGGAAATTTGCTGTCACTGTCAAGACAAGAATACAGACTGTGCTGTCGGAGTAGAGCATGCGCTAGAGCACACTGGCACTGACAGAGCAAACTTCTTCAGCAATTTGGGCCACAGTAGCTTGTCTGTTGGATTGGATGACACAGGGCAGCCTTCGCTCTGCACGTTAATCAACGAGCCTTGACCGCCCATGACCCTATCGCTGGTTCACCACTGTTCCTTCCTTGGACTACTTTTGATAGATACTGATCACAGCAGAAAGGGAACAGCCCACAAGAGGTGCAGTTTTGGAGATGCTCTGACCCAGCATTCATTCATTTCATTTCACCTGTCAGTGGTCACAGTGTTACACCTGATCAGTGTATCTTAAGCATAAACAATTAACATACTTTTACTGACCTTTGATTACTTACCTTTGATTTGGCACCTGCTTCTGGGATCCTGGGGACTCTCCACCCAATAGAGCTTACTCCTGCCTTAAACTGAAAAGAACTAGTTACAGTTACACAGCAAAACGAAGTGTTAGGGGTTAGGGAACAGTCCTCCAAAAGTGGTATCAGTCGACTCCAAATGGAGAAACATGCTCCTCTCTCAGATTTGCATCTGCTTACAACTAAATTCAAACAAACTTCTGTTATCTTTTGTTTTTAAACAGAATAACAAGCCCTTGGCCAGGACCATTGCTGGCCTTCTGGCCAGGAGAAGACCAATGTAGGGGGTCCAGGCCCCAGCATGGAGGTCTTCAGACTCCCGGAGAGGTGAAGGTGGGAGCAGCTGAAGGGAGTGCTTGATGCTATGGATGAGGCTGCTGAAGCCAAACAGGACATTGTTGTCAGCTCACATGGTCACACAATTATTATTTTCTTTGTCTTTAAAACTAATGGATGCTGATGGCATGAATGAGAGGGAAAAGGAGGGGTGGAAATGAGGACAGTGGAAAGAGAATTTAAAAAATAAAAACTGGTCTTAAAAACATAGTTTGGATTGTGTTTTTTACTGTTACAGTAATCACGATTATAAGTGTGGCTACTGTCATTCAACATTGTTTAAATATTCAAGGTCAATAATAATACTCTGCATAAATGATAAAGAAAACATCTTGTTTACATGACCTATGCAAAGCACTGGCAGTCATATCTTGCTGGTGTCTTCAAAGCAGTCATTTGTGAGAGGAGGAAGTTGTTTGTGTGAGGTACAAACGGTTCTTCATGGAGGAGGAGAGGTGAGATGCGTCCAGTGAGGTCAAAGCTGAATAGGAATATCATTTCAAGATATTTTTCAAGACATTTTTAGAGGCTTTTACTAATCAACCATCCGGTTTTTTTCGTTTTTTTTTGGTTTAAATCAGGGTTATCACAGATTTGTTGATTAAAAGATGATTCCAGTGTAGGCATACAAACGGATATTCTGCCTATTTAGGAAAAGTTTTAAGAGCAACAAAAAACAAATTAGTTAAATCAAAAACCTATGCAATAGGCTATTAAAATAAACAAATAATATAATATGAAGTCCTTATGTATCACTTGTTTTTTTTGCTCTGTGACAACACTGGCTTTTGAAGGGGGTTACAATAGGTAACCACACAGTCTCAGTAAATAAATTATAGGCAGAGTGATATGATAGTGATGAGTTATTTTTTCAATTGACACTGGTTAGGTGTGCTGTGTTTGAGCATATTCTAAATGTCTAGTTGACCAATCAGATTGCTTTGTCAGAATTACTTGTTGTATGGCTTCATTATTACCTATTTTTCTTCAACACCAGACCATGATCTTTACCCTTATCCTAACCACTCCCTACCACATGCCTGGAAAAAGAGAAAACAAAAGTATTTGTCACAAACTTGGAAGTACCATCATATCTGTAACCATTGTGGAGTTTGGAAACACAAAAGTATAGTAAATTGATTTAGTAGATTTGTATCTTTAGCTAGGAAGGTCATATACTCATGGGAAAAAATGTACCTCTGGGTTCATACTGTGCCCAGTTACCTACCTGTCAAATTTGGTGCCCATAGCACCACCTACATTAAGGTCAAGTTTGGCAAAAATCATACAGGAAAGGGGGCCAAACGGTCTTAAAAGTGCTCCTAAACACTTTCTAGGGGGGATGCAACTTGGTTTCAGGTCGCTGCCACCTTCAAAGCAAAAGTTATTCAACTAAAACCAACTGCACCTTGGGTACAGGGTGGCTGCAACCCCCTGTTCGCAAGTTTCACTCCACAAAAGTCATTACTCAAACCCTAGAGGTGAATGAAGAAACTTTTAAAACTGCACTACTGTGTCTTTTTCATGAAAGTAGTTTGTTTGTGTGTCTTAAAGAGACCAAAAGGTCAAATTTTTCTTTTGCACATTTTCGTACAGGTGTGGTCTTCTACCATTGCTATACTATACTAAGATAGTGGGTGAAATATTTCGTGGGGCTCCAAGATCAGAATTACTTATATGCACATGTCAGGGAGACTGCCAGGAGTCTCTCAGGGCTCCCTGAGAGACCTGCACTTAACTTGCACTTTAAATTAATTTCTATACTAGTTTGTTTACTGTTTTGAGAGTATGTAGAATTTAAACTATAATTTGTATGAGTAAATTAAAAACAATGCAAACTGTGCAGGGTGACTGAACAAAATAAATATTTAATATTTTATCTTATTTCTTTAATTGTACTTCCCATGTAAACAGGAAGTCATTTGATGGATGGCATTTGGACTGCATGGTGAGTTCTCTTCAGAATTTTCTCAGAAATCATACCCTGAAAAATATCAACCAAAATGGCTTAAAATGATAACCAAACAGGCTTATGATGAGTAGTCCTTATGTCTGTAAAGTTTTGTTGACTTCAATCACAAAATTTTACTGTTTTTCCTTTTTTCTGAAACTTGTGGGTTTTTTACCATTTAAGTTCTTAGAACTAAGTTCTTGTAGAAGTTGGGTGTTTTAACCTTTATATACTCATCTCCATTAGGTACACCTTGCTAGTACTGGGTTGGACCCCCGTTTGCCTTCTTAATTCTTTGTGCCATAGATTCAACAAAGCATTGGAAACATTCCATTTTGGTCCATATTGACACAATAGCATCACGCAGTTGCTGCAAATTTGTCACCTGCACATCCATTTCTAGAACATGCGCTTCAACTGGTAGCAGCAAAGTGTGGTAGCTCTAAATTTTTGATTCAATCTTTATTTTATTTTATTTTTGCTGCATTTTTATTGCACTTTTGTCAACTACTGATGGATACTTCTTTGGGGAGAAGAGTTTATTCAAGAGAAGTGCTTTTTTTTTCATAAACCGAAGCAAGTCTGGAGGATACCACCCTATTCCAGCTGAGATGAAGAGGTGTTTTCATGGTTGCCACGCTGGTGCAAAGGTGAGGGCTTGGAAATGGACATATAAGCCATCAGTCAACATGAGAAATGTCAACTCTCTGCCCAACAGAAGTGATGAACTGGAGATATTGGTGAAGACTCAGAAAGTATACCATGAGTGCAGTCTCTTGTGATTTACTGAAACATGGCTGAATCAAAACATCTCAGATTCCAGCATGGATCTACCTGGTTTCACTCTCATACGGTCAGACAGAGATGCTCAAGTTAGTGGCAGAAAAAAGGCGGGGGTCTGGCTTTATTTGAGATGGTGTAATCCTGCACATATTACTGCCAAGGAGAAATGTGTTGTCCAGATACTGAATTATTGGCAGTTGGTATGAGACCATACTATGCACCAAGAGAATTCAGTCAGGAGAATATCAGGAGACTTCAATCGTGTTTCCCTTTCCTCCTGCCTGACTGGATTGTTAATTGTCCTACCACAGTAAATAAAAGATTTTTTATCTATCAAAAAATAGAGTGTAATGTTTGAAACTGTTCTTTTTTATGTTGACACGGATAGGTAAGGACCATCATCAAGTGAATTAGATTATTTATTTATTTTGTATGATCATGTACCTGAGATTGGTTCATGGTTCACTCGCCATAAAAATCAAATCCTTCTTTTGTCAATGGGGCTGCTGGTGAGCTTACCAGTTTTTTTAAATTTGGACTTTGGGCAACTTACCACATTCCTCCTGGTCTTGCCTGAGATGTTTTTTTTTTTTTTTGTTCATATAAGGATTGCTGGAACTTTGTAACATGCAAACGGCTGTGACAGAGACTTGTGAGACACTGGACTTTATGTTTGTGGGGACTTTGGGTTTTTGAGGAATATTGTGTTTTGTTTGTTGTTTGAATGGTTGGCCCTGTTTTGATTATTGAGCATCAGCGGCATAATTTATGTTGAGTTTTTTCACAATACAATTTGAATTAATCTCAATCGTCTATTTTCATTAATTTAAAATTATAATAGAATTTTTAATATGATCTAGTATTTCTGTATTGACATGCAGTAACACCCATCGTGTGTGTGTGTGTGTGTGTGTGTGTATCATTTTACAGTTTTTCACAATTGTTAAAACACAGTTTTTGAATTCTCCTGTCCTGTCCTGTCTTTTCTCAAACTATATTCACCAAACCTCTGATTCTTTCTACAAAACGAAGCCATCACCTCAAAATAGTTTTACCTGATCAAAACTTAACTTTGTCTTTAGATTTTGCACTAGGGGTCAAGTATAGCACATGCATTTTGCATCTCCAAAAGTAAAGAAAAAAAGATTTCACAACTCAGTGAGTCAGAATTTACTCTGCATTCAAACATAAACTATAGTAATAGGTATTGTGAAAAAAATTATTCTCCATCCTGAAATTTATAAATACAAATATAAGTCTACAGTCTACAGTGCACTGTAAAAACTAAAAGACTGTACATAGTTGATCACACAGTCATTGAGCTTCATCTCATCTTATCTTTGGGTTACGTCAGGCCACAGCACTTCATCAACATCAACATATTGGGTCTTTTTTCACAATTTTTCAGTTCAGTTATTCACAAAACTCTTTTCACAAACTACATTCACAAAACCTCTGGTTCTTCTTGCAAAATCAAACCGTCACCTCAATATAGTTTTACCTGTGCACAAAACTGAAATATGTTTTCAGATCTTGCACTAAGTGGTCAAACTAGAAACACTACTGAGCAGCCATTACACACTACACCAAAAAATGGAAAACACAGTTTTCAGGACATGTAGAAGAAAAAAGGTTTTACAACTCAGTGGATTAAGCATTTATTCTGCATTCATCAAACATAAACTGAGGTACTGTGGAAAAAAAAATATTTTCCATCTTCGATAAATACAAATGAAGTCAACAGCCTACAATGCACTGTTGAGGAAGAAATTAATAACGATTATTCAACACACATTTTGTCTCATGATTTAATAGAGGTTGAATCAAATGATAGAGCACGACAATAGAAAGTGCATCAATAAGGTCTGACCACAAGATACACATTCTATTTCACTTTTAAAGGTAAGATAGCTCATGGAAAAACTGGGCTTGTGAAAACCTGTAAATACTGTTAACGTTTCAACAAGAAAATGAAAAGAAACCAAAAAAAGAGACAGTCTTTAAAATGTTGCTGCAGGGGAGTGTCAAACTATGATATAGACTCCCAGCCAAATCGTATCATCTGTCCACTACTAGAGACAAACTAGCACAGGGAGGGAGAGATGCTTCTAATGCATCCTATACTCTGACGTCTTCAACATCTCACACAGCTGACCCTTGAAGTTGATAGGTATGGTTAAGTCCAGGTCTCTCTGCAAACCAACACAGCAGTGAGTCAGATAAGACACCAACAGAAAACTCAGGCAGTGAACACACACAGATACATAGCTTAGGTGAAAGTACTGCAGGGAGGAAACAGCCTCCACAACTGCTCTGCTTACATTGTTCTTGACGTTTGGCTTCATGCTGATGGTGCCAAAGATCTCCTCCCCAGTCTTGACAGTCAGGTAATCATTCAGGTAGAAGATATCTGCTTCAAGTGGGTGTAGGGAGACTCTGGGCTTGTGCGCAGTCAGGCCTAATGGAAAGAGATAAAAGTAACAAGGGTGGAATTTTTGCCAGGCACACTAATCATGCTCACATAAAGTATCAGAATAAGTCACGGCCACAGCAGTTAAGATGAACTGACTGTCAACAAGAGTTACATTTGTGTCATAAACCCATCTAACTGGCATCTCAGTCCCTGCAGGGCTTGTTGAACAAGTGTGATCAATTTTGAGTTGTGTTTAACGGGATGACCAGGGCCGGTTTTTGCTATGGGCAATGTGGGCGACCGCCCAGGGCGCAATCTATGTGAGGGCGCACGAGCACCCTCAAAAAAACAAAACAAACCAAAAAAACTAAACTCAAAACAAAACTCGCCAGTTTTCTAGACTACCGCTCATTTCCATGTCAAGTTAGTGGAGTGGGCGCTGGGGTGCCCTCATTGTCACGTCAACTTGCTGCTGAGAGTCATACAGGTAGTGTGTGTCCGAAGAGGCAAGGGGGAGGGGGGCGGGGGATCAACTTGCGACTGCAGAGGTTCACAAGCGGGAGGGGGGCGATGGATAGACTGATGCCAGGCCACACAACACAAACTGCTTCCAAATAAATTGTATTTCATAATTAACATAGACCCATATGCCTACACGTAATTGATTGGGTTATGTGAAAAATGTTAAAAAAAAAAAAAATCATCTACGTAAATTTGTTTACGTCACGTGACTCCAGACTCCAGTTGATTGATGGGTGAACGGACGGTGTTGGTAAAAGGTAATGTGAAAGGTCATATGATGTCGAGTCTTAAATGAAGATCATGGATCAAAGTAAAAGGCCAAAGAAGCCATCAGGTGCCCAGTTTAGAAAAACAAGAAAAGAAGAAGAGGAGAAACGGGCAAAAGAAAAAGGTATGCAGATTTCTATGAGTGATGTGAGTGACAGTAGGCTATAGGCTATTTATTAGCCTCTTGCTAATATGTTGCTAAGCCACAGAAGACGACTGTATTTGGTATTTAGTTTTGCTGAACTAGCAACTATTAGAATTGAGGCATCATGTCATGCAACTAATTTCACCCATAGGCAACCTAGTCTAGTTTGTGTTTGCGACACAAGTGCAAATTCACACAGACGTCCTGACTCTTGACTTTTTTATTCCTATACATCATATGCTAAGTTAAATAACTTCTAACATACATTGACATGGCATTTTGTAAGCTACATGTGATATAGCTTTTTAAATAATTTGTAGTGTGTTATGCTTAGGTAATAGGATGTTAACAAATGTTAATAAAATGTGCATTATGGTCATTTTAATTGGGTAACTGCATGTGTGATGTCAGTGTGATCTAACTTACATATTGTATCTTAATTGTAAATTCAGGGGCAATTCTGAAATATTTTGGGGTAAGTTCTTTTTTTGTGGGGCCAGGAGGGGGAAGGAATGGTTCGCCCAGGGCGCAAATCTAGCCAGGACCACCTCTGCAGATGACACAACTGTTTTATTTGTGTTCATGTTTTGCCACTTGTTGTTACCATTATGCATCACAAGTGCATCACAGTGACAACTGTGTGTTTAGAGTTTTGCAAAAGGAATAACTGACATCTGCAAATAGTGTTTTACTAGGTGAAGATTGTTTATGGTTTTGTCAAAAGGGTGTTTGATTCAGTGAATGAATTTAGACAACTGAGCAATTGATTCACACAAAAGGAATTAGTGTTTTAGCAATTCAGAAAAACTGTAACATTGCTATAGTGAAAAAGTGGACATAGTAGGATGCAGCTGCTCCATAATTCTGATGAATTTACAGTAGCGCTAATCTTTTTTTTGGGGCTTTTACACTTTTAATGGACAGGACAGTTGAAGAGTGACAGAAAACAGAGAGAGGGGGAATGACATACAGGAAAGGGCTACCGGCTGCATTTCAACCGGGGCCAGACTGTAGCCTCTGCATATGGTGTGCCTGCTCTAGCAAATGAGTTAAACGACACCCCAGTAGCACTAATCTTTTAAGCTCCTTGCACATTATCATGCACAATTGGACTGTTTTGAGTGTGAATCTTTTTGGCTCCTGTGTTACAAGCCAAAGAGCTGAAAAGTGGCACACACACAATCCGTAATGCCGTAATGACCCCTGATAGTGTGGTCAAATCGTCAGAGTTATGTGACCTTCACAAACGGACATTCACCTTGACAAGTGAAAAAATCAAGGCCTGGTTAGACTGATGCAAAGTTTGACTGTTTTGATTGTGTATATTTTTGTCTCCTGTGTGGGCATTTTTAAAGTTATTTTCCAAAAATGAAATAAAAGGCATTAATTATCAATTACTTATTTAGGAGGAATGCATTATATTCCTTGTATTGCTGTATCACTCATTATAAGGTCTACATCTAAAAGGGGTTACAATTTATTGAATGCTGCTTAAATTACAGTTAAGTGCTTACAGGAAGCCAAGAAGCAGCATATTGACCTCATACTGAGATGCTGAATTCAAACTGAGATGTGGGGTCTACTAGACTGTCATCATCCCCCTCCCAAACATCCCAATAGACCCCTATTATGACCCCTCCCTTTCTGCATGCAGGGGATTCTTTGTCCTCTTCCTGCAGGAGCTGGCAGACTGGGAGGATCACTCTGCTTAACCAGGGCTGTATGTAGCAGCCAGTCTCATTGTTTCTCTCTCTCTCTCTCTCTTTCTCTCTCTCTCTCTCTCTCTGTCTCTTTGTCTCTCTCTCTCATCTCCTCTGGTTTGGGTTCGTTTGTCCCTCTTCTGTTGTAGCCAACATCCTCTTTACATGCATCCATACACCCCCATGCACTACTGATGTCATCACTTACTTACTTAAGACACTGAAGCCCACGTTGCCCCGATGTGTGTATCATTGGTGTGAATGTGTTAGAGCGCTTTGTGCATAGAGCAAGCGCTGTATGAATGTGTGTGTGAATGGGTGAATGTGACACAAAGTGTAAAGTGCTTTGAGTGTCGATACGACTAGAAAAGCGCTATATAATTACAAGTCGATTTATTTACCAAACTTTCTGTTTTCTAAATAGTTGTTTTGTTATTTGTGATAAAAGGTCCTTATTTCAGATTTCAGAAAGAGCGCAGCCACACCCGCCCCCATCACCTTCTGGGACTCCCCGGTCTCCACTGTGGGCACCATCGTCACCCAGGACCTCAAGTGGGAGCTGAACATCAGCTCCCTCATTAAAAAGGCACAGCAGAGGATGTACTTCCTAAGGCAGTTGAAGAAACTCAACCTGCCAAAGACAATGATGGTGACCTTCTACACTGCCATCATTATGTGAGGGACAAGAGACCGATGAACAAACTGCTCTCCATCATGGACAACCCATCCCACCCTCTTCATGATACATGAGACACCTGTACACAATTTCTACACATTACACTGCCATATATTTGCACATTACTTTGAGTATTTGCACATTCCTTTAAGTACTTTCCTGTATATACTTCAAAGATTTGTCTAGTATTTATACCCTTACAGATATTTTTATAATGATTTTTTTTCTTTTTAATTGATATTTTAGAATGTTTGCTTTGTGTTACCTAATTGTTGCTGTCTCTGCTGCTTTAACACGAGAATTTCCCTCATGGGATCAATAAAGTACATCTATCTATCAATCTATATGCCATGCATATTGAACATAAATCAAAAACGTGAGGGCCATTAGTTGATCATTACTCTCCCCATCTTTAGATATATATATCTAATATATATTACATTGAATCCCAACATTCAACATCAGAGTATGGTATTACACATAATGCTGGCATCCAACATCAGACACATGTAATCACACTTGATCCCAGCATCCAACATCAGAGTATGATATTACACAGGCTGCTGGCATCCAACATTAACACATGCAATTACTGTAGACCCTGGTATCCAACATTAGCATGCAATTACACTGGATCCTGGTATCAAACCCCAAGACAGTAATCTGGAATCCAATACCATAATGGAAAATTAGACTGGATCCTGGTATCCACTGTAAGGGCATGCAACTACTCATAATTCATAACACCCAAAACCATGATATGCAGTTGAACTTGAAAACAACCTACCGAATATGCCTTATTGCAATGCAAACATTTTATGACATTTTGATTAGTAATGGCACCCAGAGGCCAGAACAAATATCTCATCCCCCTTTCAGTATACCACTGTAATATCATCCAACTTCAGAACTAACCAGAAAAGCTATTACAAGTTTATCACTGATAACCACATCTCTGGATCCATATAATAAAGAGTTAACATCCAGCTTCTCAGTGTAACCATGGGAATAACACTGCATATATACCACAATCTCCATATGACCCACAGTCTCCATATCCTTGTTAATAAAGTATTAGCATCCACTGTCTCAGTATACCTATGCAAAAAACACCCAACATCTCTATATATACCACTCTGTGTAACCCAACATCTCTGTATCCCTATTTATGAAGTATTAGCATCCAGTATCTCAGTATACACAGGCTTTGGTACACTATCTAAGTATATCCATGGAAAAACACCAATCAACTGATCAGTATTTTACACTATCTTTGTATGATAGTTGTTGAAGATCAACATTTCCATGTGACCATGCAATAACAACCAAATTCTAGCTATGATACACTATGTCAGTATGTAATGTAATACATTCTTCTATTAATATTACAATTATTTTCAAATGAATGATGGCCCCAAGTGGCCCTGTAAAAAATTCCATCTGCTTTCTCAGTATACCATTGTGATGAGACCAAACATGTCTGTACAAGAACCTTTAGGGTAAAATATTTCTCAGTCCTAACAGATGCCTCTGAGAACCATCTAAGAGCTACCTTTCTCTGGGCTGAATTAAAGCTCAAAAGCTGGTCATCTTTGAAAGTAATCTTTCCATAATTTCTCCATCTACAAAGCAAAAGAGAGAAATAGAGTTATTTTAATTGAATGGAAGATTCGGCTTGCAATCCACAATCCCTTAAATTCAATACTGCAGTGAAATGTGATTTCTCAGTCTCAAGTTCTTACCCTCATAATCCACATTCTGTTTCAGGTACCTCTTCTGTAGAATCTTCCCCCTGCCAAGGACAAAAATGACATTTATACTTCTGACGTAAAAGGGACCTGAGTTAAAGTTTTATGAACAATAAATCAAGCTTGTACCCTTCACCTTAATGAGGCATACCACTCACCTTAATGTCCATAAGGGTCTTCAAGTTCCATGCGCATCTTCTCCCACAAATTCCAGGTGGCCTCTATATTGTCTACAATCTTTAACATAACAAATTATTTATATTTATTGAATTATTCCATTTATTGAATTATTCCATTTATTGAATTATTTTATTTATTGAATTATTTTACAAAACTGGAATTGTAATTACTAGTACATGACATTTCTTCATTACCACGGTCATTTCTGACTGTGTAAGGACAAGACTCTCTTCATCAGTTGAGACATTTTCTTCATCAGACTTCTGCTGTCTTTTTTGTTTGCAGCAGCAGAAAATGATGCCTGCCAAAATTATGATATTGAAAGTAATGGGAGCAGCCACTGTTACTGATACTCCCCCATCCTTTGATGAAGTGTTTTGAGATTCCATGGTGAAGTTTAAGTCAACCCTGGGGGTTTCAGCAGTGTCATGGAGCATTCCAAAAAGTTGGCTCAATACTATCGTCATTACCACAACAGTAGTTGCCTGGGGTGTCTGACGGTAGATTCCTGTGATTGTTCCTGTGGTGATTACAGTGGTGGTTCCTGAGACAGTTCCTGTGGTGATTACAGTGGTGGTTCCTGTGGTGGTTTTTGCATTGTCTTGTGAAGACAAATCATCTTGAGTGCTTGCAGAAGTTTCAGTGGATGTCAACAAACTGTAGTTTGCAGGGAAGGTGGTGACTTGTAAAGACCTGTTCCTCAGCTTTAAGTTCACATCGGACTCTAGCACAGACACCTCCTCCATTACCAGCTTAATCTGCCTGCTTTGGACTTCTTGAAACTTTTTTACTGTACATTGGTAAGTACCTTTGTCCGTGATCTTAACACTGTTAATGGTTAGCGAAGCATCTCCATCTTGGGGATCTGGAGAAGAAAAGTGGACTCTGCCTTCAAAACCAGTAAAGTGGTTTATTACATCCTCAATGTAACAGATGAGGTGTTCCTCTTCGTCTTGACCATCTGCACGGTTGACCGTCCACTTAATCTCCCAAGTCACCAACATCCACAGAAGCAAGGGTGAAATGGCATCTGAGGCTGATGTCGCATCCTAACGCTACTTGGTATTCAGAGGAGGGGCTGGTTGAATTCAATCCACAGGTGGATGTCAAAAGTATTGACATCAGACCAATGAGCAAGACCAAAGCCATGGAAATGTTTGCAGGCTTGAAGGATTCACAGCATCAGTGTGATCTGTGTGTAATAGAAATAATAATACATTTGCATTTTAAAAACACAATATTTGAATATGGTCGGAGACACTGTATAGTCAAGAAAAAAAAGGTTTATTCACTAACAAAAGACGCTGGTGCTCAAACCAAAGACAAAACAACCAAGGGACCAGGATAAACTATAACCACCACACACGAGTGCAACGCAGCATAGATAAATCCAAATTTCACACTCCAGAATGGAGTCCACTGGAAGCCACTGCTCCCACACACACACCCGACCGGCATACTGGCCACGACTGGTGCCTCTCTCTCTCTTTTATGACTTCCGCTCCTAATCAGGAGCGGATATGGACTCAGGGCAAGACGATCACCTGGAAAGAAAGAAAAAAGAGAGGGAGAGGGTGAGGGAGAGAGAGAGAGAGAGCACAACACACACTCACCCAAGCAAACACACGGCCCCTAACACTAGGGCCGTAACAACTAGTCTTCCCCAGATTTCAGTGTAGTAGCAAATCTGAGTCAAGGGCCCACAAGGGCCTTTGCCACATTCTCATCCATTCTCTCTGTATGCCACAGTAATTTGACCCAAGTACAATCTCCTTTAGGGTAAAAACCCTGGTAAAGGCTAACAGAGGCATGAATACCACCTAAAAAGCTATAACAACTTTACCACTGATAACAATATCTCTGTATAATCAATTATCTTCACATGACCCAATATGTCCAATAACAGTAAGAACTGAAGGAACAATATGTAAACCTGTCGACTAGCTTTTAAAATGGTTACTGCAGTCCAAATTCAAAACACTGCAGAGAGAAAACCAGCATTTCCTCCAGTGCATCCAAAGCCTGTCATTTAAGGAAAGTAAGGATGTGATTGTGTGTATGTGCTGTAACAGCTCTCTATTTTTCAAAAGCCTTGTTAACCATGTTTCTGGTCCTGGAGTACAGAGCTTTTTAGAAATATTCTGCAGCTTTTTGGGTCAGATAGACTCAATTAGATCAGTTGCTGAACCAGTTTGCTGTCTGCTTCCCTAGCCACTGTTTATGTGCTAATTTGTGTCATGCCTGGCAATCCGGGGGCATGGAACTGCTCTGTGTGGGGGCGCCTTAACACCGCATACCTGCTGAGGTCAGCAGAGGTTTCTACATGGCACCTGTAAGGAGATGTTGGTACCTTGGGCCTTTGTATACTGACATTTTGTCACCTCATTTTCACCCATATAATTAAAATGTTTTTCTGATGCACACAATTGAGCTGCAGACTTTGCATTCCAAATATCTTCACATTAGATGATCAAAACTGCTGTAATTGCTCTAAAAATGATTACCACTTTAAGAAAAACAGTAAAGTTGTATGTGTTGTTAAACAGGTAGCCTATTGGATGGTTACTCTTCATCTTGTGCCCTGATCAGGTGAATTAATAAGAAAGACAGATGGTAAAGCTAAGATTCAACTATAATTCTCCTTGAGCATTAACATTTCAGGTCCGTCCTAATGTATATTTGTTAATTGATAGTATCAAGGATCAGGTAATACTGTATGTACTTTGCAGCAGATCCTAAAGATTTTCTTTGTATATGATTACAGTTAAGATTCCTACATTGCAGGATTCTACAAGAGACCACAGGAGGAGTCTACAATATGGCTCAACCCAGGGACAGTCTAAGAACTTTATAATATATATTAGATATACCTACATGTAATATTAGCCACTTCAGGTTTAAATCAGAGAAGGGAACAGCTGTATGTACTGTTGTATTAGAGCACTATCAGACTGTTTGTTATAATAGTAATCATAATAATGGTACTACCTATAAGTTAAATAATGTCAATGCTCAATAATAGATGAAAGATGAATTGATGTTCCACAACCTACTGTTAATGTAGCACTGACAACTTTATTGAACAAAGTGTATGAGGTGGGGAAACACACAGAATTACAGCACAAAGTATCATTGAACATGTTTAAGAATGAAAAGTAATAAAAATAAAGACTATTTACAATCTGAACCTGGGTGTACATGAAAATAAAGACTATTTAAAGTTTCTTTGGCTGCTCTGTCCTCTCCACAGGTCAGGCTGTGGCTGCAGGCTGCTCTCTGATCTCCCCCTTTGGATGTGAACCACTGACCTCTGCCCTGTGTTTGTCAGAAGGCTGGAATCATAAACATCAATTTAGTACTGTCATGGTTAATGTCACTGTTAATGTGATAGTGAATAAAGATGAATAATAAGAACAATACAGGGTGTTAAATATAATATGCTTACAACTTCATGTAGCCCACATCATTTGCCTCCAACGAGTGAAACGGCTCATTCTGGTACTGGCCAAATGGCACCACCAGCTTTCCCTGGCACAGCTGACGGGAAGGTGCTGGGTTACCTTCCACTTGCAGGAGCTTCTCTGCGTGGGCCAGGGCAGTGGCCTGGTTCAGAAGCTCCTGCAAAGGCCTGTGGAAGGCCATCTTTTTGTCCCAGTACAGACGGGCCTGTTTGGTAGCCGTCAGGATGGCCTGCTGATGGTGAGCAGGGGTTTGTGGGTTCACCACACGGATGACCAGGGTCGTAGCCATTGGGAACTTCTGCACAAAGACGTACATAGGTATATAATGTTATCATTATTGTTTCTATTATTACTATCATTGGAAAAATGGACTAGAGAACTCCTTCAGCAACAAGCTTCTTCACCCAAAATGTGTGAAGGAGCAATATTGAAGGTCCTTCCTCCCTGTAGTTGTCAGACTGTACAACAAGCACTGCTCTCAGTCCACAGCATAACATAACCTGGACAATCCGACAGCTGCACATCAATACTATAAACCTGTACATAGCTGTAAATAACAGAATTTCTTGTAGATTTAGACTGTATATATTTTAGTGCTCTAGGGCTGCTGTAAATTCCCCTGTAATAAAGGCTTATCTTTTCTTATCATATCTTAAAAACTACAAGACTGTGCATGCCATCTTTACAGTCATCATCATGAGTATGGAACTCTTATTATATAATGATGTAATATACTCTTATAGTTTACTTGCATTATTTTAATCCTTGGAATGTCTGGAATAGGGGCCATGTTACATATGCCCCCCTTCCTAAATCGATTTGATTGAATCGAATTGAAATGAAACAGCGAAAAATGAACGGAGTTGTTGAATGAATGAAGTCGCAGTAGATAACTTTACCTGTCAGGCTGAAGTCTTATTCAGCTAAAATGCCGCTAGCCAAGGAAAGCAAAGGAAATTAGGAAACTATTTGAATGCAAATGAATAAACTTGGTTGTTTGTGGCAGATTTGTCTCCAAACTAGCTGTCACTTAGTGATGGGTCAGCCGCAGTCGAAATGGCTCTTAGAGCTGGCTCTTTGAAGTGAACGACGGGAGCCGGCTCCTTATTGGGAAAAAAAAAACATTTGTGAAGCAGAGGACATCACAAAGGACCTATTGAAGAAGGACATGGCCCAGAGTTTCTGCAGAGGAGGACAAGAGGATAGGAGGTAAAAACTCTGATGACACAAACCTTTCTGTTACCTTTTCTACACAGAACACCGAAAGACAACAGGCACGATTAAAACTACCTCTGACTGGCAGCTTTCTCACCATACCAGAGCACCTCAGGCTGATATGGAAGCCCATTTCTGCCAGTGTAAGAAAAAAACTGCCTGTGTGAAGTCAAAATCATGAGGTAAATAGTCAGAATTATGAGATAAAAAGTCATAATCATGAAATAATAAGTCATTATTATCTCATGATTATGAGATAAGTCAAAATTATCAGACAATGTCAAAATTACAAGATAAAAAAATCCAAATTATGAGATAGTGTCGAAATTGTGAGATTAAAAAATTACCATTATGATATAATGTCGAAATTACGAGATAATAAATTGGAATTATGAGATAAGAAGTCATAATTATGATATAAATTGAAATTATGAGATAAAAAGTCATAATTGTGATACAAGTCCGAATTATGAGATAAGTCAAAATTATAAGATAATAAATTGAAATTATGACATAATGTCGAAATTGTGAGATTAAAAAAAGTTCTGATTATGGGATAATGCCGAAATTACAAGATAATAAGATGGAGTTATGAGATAAGAAGTCATATCATGACATAATAAATTGAAATTATGACATAAATTGAAATTATGAGATAAAAAGTCATAATTATGAGATAAATTGAAATTATGAGATGATGAATTGAAATTATGAGATGATAAATTGCACATATGAGATTAAAAGTAATCCCATAATTATGAGATAATGTCGAAATTATAAGATACTTTCACACAACACTTAAAGTAGCAGTTCTTTGGCATGAGTTCTCCTATTCAACTTAACAACGAAATGGATTGTGAGCACATTGAAGACTATTTAAAAAGGGCTTTACAACAGATGAAATACTTAATTTGCTTGCTGATTCACACTGGATTATATGGAGCAAACACACCCTTGAAAAGAGAAGCAGCTCTTGTGTAGACAGAATAAAAATGATGTGGCTGAAGTGGCAATCTTCACTGAACAGCAACTGGAAACATCTGGTCAGTGTCATGGTTACCTTATTGAGGATAACATATTGTTAGCATGGCAAGGACAGCAGTGTGCGCCACTGGAGTGCATGCAGACTTTTCCAAATTATTATCTCAGTTTCAACATATCATCTCATGATTATGACTTACTCTTTGATTTAATGTGAGCAGTTTTTTTTTTCTTATATTGGTGGAAATGAGCTTCCATAGGCTGAAAACATTTGAACATCTAAAAAAAAATGATGCTTTTATTTCAAAGTTGCAGACACAAATGGTATTACTGTAACAGCCGAGAAATATACCGTCTGTCACGAGGTCAGCTATTTGACCTGTCTGTCAGTGTCTGTCTGTTTGTCTGTCTCTGTGTTGCCTGCCCCTCCCCCTTGCACTCTGTCACTTCTGCTGGGTCTGCCTGCTTGCCACTCCACACCTGCCTTGCTGCTGCAATCAAGCTCATCTGGTTCCCATCAGCTCATCACTCAGGTTGCACTTAATCCCTGCTCCTGCCTTCAGTCCCTGCCAGATTGTCACACATGCACACGGTTTGTGTAGAGAGAAGTTCATCTCATCTTAGCTCAAGAATCTGCATTAGCAGTAGTGACAATCAGATCATTGCCTGTTTCTTCTGTTCAGTTCCTGCCTGCCTGCCTGCCCGCCAACCCACCTGCCATTCCCTCCAGTTTGCCAGTCGCTCAACTTTTCAATTGGGACCAGCACCTCCAGCAGCACAACTTCCCCCCTGGATCCTTTCACCTGCCACTGCACCCCTTTTTGACCAGCACACCCCCAACCCCGCTCCATCACAAGTTCCTTTAATAAACTTTATTTTTCCTGCAGTCCATGTTCTGCTTTTTGGGGTTCCTTGCTCAGATGTGACAGTACGATCTGGCCATGCAGAACCCCACAGACACTGACCCTGTCTCCCACCATGGAATCTTGTTCAGCCAGCATACCCAGGCACTGAGGGAGGTTATGGAGGGCCTCAGAGATCCCACAACCAAAGTCATGGAGATTTGGGACCAAATTAATCAGCCCCAGAGTCCTGAGGTTCAGCCACCAGCTCCCACCCCAGCAGGGCCAACTCCTCTACCCATTAAGGAGCCATGGGTTCCTTCCCCCAACCAATTTGAAGGTGACTTTGGATTATGTTGTTCTTTCCTTTTGTAATGTGATCTTGTGTTCACTCAACAGCCTCATACATACTGTATGGAGCAGTTGAGAATTGCTTATCTCATTGGGCTTCTTTGTGGAAACGCCTTGGCCTGGGCCAAGTCTCCAGTCACAGCTACCTACACTGCCTTTACCACTGAGATGAGGAGGGTTTTCAACCATCCTGTCCGTGGCCAGGATGCCTCCAACAGATTACGCTCCCTTCGCCAAGGTATGCGCAGTTTTGCAGATTATTCTGTTGCGTTTCATATTCTATCCATTGAGAGTGGCTGGAACAGTGAAGCTGTTTTTTGTCAAGGGTTAAGTGATACCATAAAGGATAAACTAGTCTCATATCCAGAGCTCTCTGATTTTGAAGGTCTAGTCTCCTTAGCCATTCGTATAGACAACCGGCTGCAAGAGAGAAGAGAGAGACAGCAGTGCCCACTCACTGCTTCTCTGGTTCAGCCTTCATCTTCTCCTGGTGTCTGTGCATGGCTAAGTGAGGGAGGCACAGCCCAGGACCCCCTAAGGAGAGAACCCTCACCTGAGCCTATGCAGCTTGGACACTTCCATCTCGAGCCAGAGGAGCGTCAGTGCTGCATTAAGAGTAACAGCTTCTTGTATTGCAGGAACCCTGGGCATTTTCTAGCTCCATGTCCTCACCGCCCATCAAACTACCAGGCTCGCCAGTAGGGGGGAGAATCCTGTCAAGCCATGCCTCCCTTCCCCTCTCTCCCCGATCCCGAGCCCAACTGCAAGCCACTTTGTCTTGGAAAGGTCAGTCCATTGAGCTTATATTTTCCTGATGTCACGGTTGCTAAGCAGTTAGATCTGCCCTCTGTTAGTCTAGATAAGCCATTAGAGGCAAATGCTTTGGATGGTAGGCTGTTGGCCAATATAACTCATAGGACTGTGCCTGTACAACTTCTTTTGTCTGGAAATCATCACGAGGAGCTCTGTTTTTACATCATTGATTCTCCATCTGTTCCAGTAGTCCTGGGTATCTCGTGGTTAGTTCAACACAATCCCCAAATTGACTGGAGGTCAGGAAAGGTAATCAGCTGGAGCCTACATTCCCATTCTAAATGTTTGCAGTCTGCTACTACTCAGTCTGTGGGCAGTCCTGAGTCTCCGCTCGCAGTCCCTGATCTATCCTCCATACCCCCTGAATATGACCTCCACACTGTGTTCAGTAAGGAACATGCTTTGTCTCTGCCCCCTAACTGTCCTTATGACTGTGGCATAGATCTCCTGCCTGGTGCTCCCCTTTCCAGCAGCCATCTCTACAACCTCTAAAAGCCTGAGTGGGAAGCCATTAAGGACTCTGTGGCTGCTGGCATCATCCGTCCCTCCTCGTCACCTCTGGGAGCAGGGTTCTTCTTTGTTGGCAAGAAGGATGTGTCCCTCCAACCATGCATAGATTTTTGTTTAACAACATTACCATAAGGAACAAGTACCCCTTGCCTCTAATGAACTCTGCCTTTGACTCTCTCCAGGGGGCCACAGTGTTCACTAAACCAGACCATTGCTTACCACCTGGGGAGGATACAGGAGGGCGACGAGTGGAAGACGGCCTTTAATACTTCTCTGGGTCATTTTGAGTATTTGGTCTCACCAACGTCCCCGCTGCCTTCCAGGCCCTGGTAAATGATGTCCTTCGGGACATGTTGCACCATTTTGTCTTTGTATACCTAGATGATATTCTCATCTTCTCCAGGAACATGCCTGAGCATGTACAACATGTCCACCAAGTGTTGCAAAGACTGTTAGAGAACTGCCTTTTCATTAAGGGAGAGAAGTGCGAGTTCCATGCCTCCTCTACCTCCTTCCTGGGTTTCATCATTGCTGAGGGGCAGATGAGAATGGATCCAGCCAAGGTTAAGGCAGTTTTGGATTGGCCCAGTCCTTGCAGTCGTAAGACTTTGGAGAGGTTTCTTGGATTTGCTAACTTCTACAGGAGATTCATCAGAAACTACAGCCATATGACTGCACTAACATCGACTTCTAAGCCCTTTCAGTGGACACCTGCTGCTGAAGCAGCATTCTTCAAGCTGAAGGATCTTTTCACATCAGCACCCGTTCTCATCCAACCTGACTGGAAGAAGCAGTTCATTGTTGAGGTGGATGCCTCGGACATTGGTGTGGGGACCATCCTCTCTCAGCACTCAGCCAAGGATGGTAAGCTTCACCCTTGTGCTTATTTTTCTCACTGCTTATCTCCTACAGAGCAGAATTATGATGTGGGCAACTGGGAGCTCCTGGCAGTGAAGCTGGTTCTAGAGGAATGGTGGCACTGGCTCGAGGGATCAGAGTAGCCTTTTGTCTTGTGGACAGACCACAAGAACCTGGCATACATCCAGTCGGCTAAGAAGCTCAATGCTCGTCAGGCCAGGTGGGCTCTCTCTCTTTTTTTTTTTTTTTTTGGACGATTTAACTTCTCACTGACCTACAGGCCATTTCTAAGAACACCAAACCTGATGCCCTGTCCCGCATGTATGCGAGGGAGGAGGTCCCATCGAGTCTCCGGAACCCATGGCTCCTGTATCATTACAGTGGTGTCTCTTAGGATAGAAGAGGAGGTTAAAGTAGCCCAGCAGACTCAACCTCACCCAGGTAATTGCCCCCCAGGTCGTCTGTTTGTTTGCTGGGACAATAAATACACCACCAGTCTTTGTACTTTAACTAATAAATATACCAATTATGGTTACAAAGAAGTTCATAGTTTATAGAATTAATATTAATGGTTATTACATACATCATTTCAGGTATTACTTTTCAGGAACAAGTTGAGAGTCACTGCTTGATAATGTCACACATCTTACTGTTTGCATAGCTCTTCGTCAATTTACAATTACCTGAATTTGTTTTGAACATCTTTTTGTTACTATATAACACAAATATGATGGACATAGTAATAATGGGAATAGACTTTGAGACAGGAGTCATTTTCTTGTATGGTAATAATAATAATAATTATCTATCATTATCATTCATTATTTTAACAGGATCTTCAACATGTAAGAAGGCAGTGATCCACTGACCATGTAACAGGTATTTCAAACACTACATCCATTGCTATTACTAATAGTTCTACATAGTTAATTCAATCTTTATGAAAAATATTGCCTTATTGCAATACAGTTCTGGCTTTATTGGTGATAAAATGGCCTTGATCGTTGGCTACATTAACCAATGAGAAGTGTTATCTTTCACTGAGACTCCAAAAGCCTGATCTTATCTGAAGCTGTTAAAAACATCTGTCACTCCCTTTCTCACTCACCATAGATGGTGATAAGTCAAGTCAATGTGTTGTTTCCATGTTTATGAATGCTGTCACCTAAAGAGTCCTCTTCTGCCAGAGTTTATGAATGGACTGCTCACGTCTTGAAGTTGACAGATTTTTGCTGAGCTGTTTAATTTTGTATTGTCAACCGTGTAAATCTCAGGGTCTCACTATGTAATAATATGATGTGATCAGTAAAATCACCGAATAGATGAATTTCAAAATCTGCTTAAATACATTTAAAATATGTAAGTAGCCCAACATTTCATGCATTAATTTGTATTTCTGGAGATTTCCGGTTTATTCTACAGTGTAAATTATATATCAGGTTGGGTACCACACCAGTCTATACAAGTAATGTTGTTTAAAAAAAGAGGTTATAGGTGCTGTGGTATGTCTTTATGACTTTGCTGACCAACATTACATGTGAATAAGCAAGTCTCATTACTGCACAGTTAATTATAGGTAATTGAATTGAAAGACCCTGAAAGCTGTCACTGAACCTGGTAAAGTACCTGGCAAATCTGAGTGTGAGTGTGCTGCCTGCATTAAGGCCTCACCTGAATTAACTTAATTTCCCTGAGGGAGTCATCCCAAAGGGATCAATAAAGTCTTGCCTAAGTCCTGAAGCACTGAAAAGCAGAAACTTAAAGTGCAAAAAGCATTTCCTAAACACTGCTGCACCCATTCTTTCCATTTGCACTGTACTTATTGTGCATGTGTTGATATTATAAGTTCAGTACACTATACAGCCACCTGTATAAAGGTGTACCTGTCATGTAGGAGCTCTTATTTTGAAGTGACTGCTATGCTTACTCATGAATAGCATGGTGGATGTTCATAAAGTAATACTTGTATTGTCAAGTAACATATACTAAGATAGAACTTGGGATGCACATGAGCCTGAGCTCTGTCAGTTTGGTTTAGAGGAAAACTTCTGTCAACCTGTGGGAGGCTCCTCTGTGTAATGTTTGGTCCAGTGTTACCTTGTTGGTTGTGTCACCCCAAGAAAACCAGTTTGAGTCGGCTCACTAATGCACTGTAGTGCGGAGGGAACAAATCAAGGGGCCAACTGTGAATCCAGTGTTTACAAAGGTTTATATATAAAATAAATGCAACTGACATTTTGAAATACATAACGTTAACCTGTCTCTACTTCTTATACAGTTGATCTGGGTTTTCCACAACAACCGCATTTTGGAAACGCAGTCTGATGTTACCTGGAAGAGAACATTGTACCTGGTAGTTTACTGAAATTTATTCATTTAATTTTTTGTCTCCTCCTCTTTAAAGCAGTTCATATTTTTTGTGTTTTCCAGGATATCAATTGGCTAATGAGTGTCTAATTTTTAATGATTTCATTTACAACATACATGCAGTCATGAACTAAAAGAGTAGCAGTAAGAAGAACAAAAGAAGCAGCAAAAGAAAAAGCTAAAATTCAATTTAGGCTAAAATTCAATTTAGACTAAAATTGGAAAAGGGGGGGTCGCGGTCATGTGGGTCCCCAAAGGGACTAAAATTCAGGTTTAAAATTTAGGTTTGAGTATTTGATGTTTCATGTGATTTTCGTCTTAGCAAAAATTTATTAGGAATTTAGAAGTTAAAATTATGTCTCTAGACCACTCAGAAAGGGTGGATCCCACCGAGACCCTTCCAGTCAGTCGGTCCCATGGGGTAGTAAAAACGGGCACGTATGCTTTGAAAAAAATGGTCGTGAAACAATCTGAAAATAACATTTTAATTCTCAGATTTACTGCTTTGTTCTCACTAGCGCCACTCCCCCTCTTTATTCTCTCTTTAGCTTGTTTGATCACCACTGCTCTCTCTCTCTTTTCCTTGTTGAGCTGGAGAGGAGATGCCAACATTGAAAGGTGTGTTTAGAAACATCCATCAATCCATAATCTATATCACTTATCCTTAAGAATCACGGGGAGCTGGAGTCAATCCCAGCTGACACTGGGCGAGAGGTGGGGAACCCTGGACAGATCACCAGTCTATCACAGGACTGACATATAGAGACAAACAACCATTCATACTCACATTCACACTTACGGGCAGTTTAGAGTCACCAGTTATCCTGTGTGTCTTTAGACTGTGGGAGGAAGCTGGAGAACCCAGAGAGAACCCACACAGGCACAGGGAGAAAATGAGCACAGCTCTCACCTTTTAGTTTCCTCAAAGGAATGGCCTCCTAGTCAATTGTCTTGGCGGTGCTTCTTCACATCATCAGCTCCATTCTGAAACAGAGAGCACGGCTGTGTACACACATTCTATACAACACACACCTGCGTGCTGCTTGGAACTGAGCTCACTGCTCACGTTTCCTGAGTATGACAAAGTTTTATGTTGGACTGATTAGATGCTCTCTGTGTTTGGTTATTTTGCTTTCTGACAGAGTGGGACTGCTGTCAGAATGTAGTTATCTATCAGGTTGAGATAGGCAAAACCGCTACACAGACTTTTAACAGTCTCCCACCATGACAACAAATATCTGGGTATTTTAAACAAGACATTTCTGATTTGTTAATAATGGAAAACTATTGAAACCTGCCAACATTTTCACTCAAAAAATAAATAAAAATAACTTTGTTATTGCTGGTGTGTGACTTTAACACTGGAACTGGAGTAACAAAGCCATTTTTTCCCTCTGTGGTCTACCTCCAGTTTCCTTCAGTACAATTACCAGTTAAAAATGACAATTCTGTTTACTTTAAATAATGAATTAACATCTGAATTTTAAAATGGACCAACTAAAAATGAAATAAAGTCAAATCCACACATCTGTCATCGCCACTCGTGCCCTGTGGACTGATTTGAATTGAACTGAACGTGTCTGAGTTCTCTATGGTTGTTGCTAAGGCCATATTAGCTGCGTGGCTCTAGGCTCGTAACATCAGTTGGTCTTTGGTCCAACTGAACCCTTGATAACACTTGGATGAACTGCTATACATGTTCATCCTCATGGCACCCAGAGAATGAATGGTAATGACTCTGGTGCTTAACTTTTCCTCTGACGCCATTATCAGGTCAAATTATTTCAATACTTTGGTTTGTGATCAAAAACCTGTAAATATAGGCTGAATTCAAACCTGGACCACTGAGGTAAGGACTTGGGTCTTAATGGTATGTGCTTTATCAGGTGAACTGCTGGTGTGCCCTTTATCCAAGTCTTTTTGAATTCCCTCTTTATGTGACTGTCTTTACTCCGCAGTTCAACACAGAAATCGAATAGCGTTTTTGCTTGAAACACCCATCCCTAATCTGTTTCAGTGTTCAGACAGACTTTTTAAAAAAGTGGAAAAAACAAATATTCAGTATTGCAGAATAAAACTAAATTTCAGTTACCGAGATCAAGCACCATTAATCAACTGTATGTAGTCAACTGCGTACTCTTCTTTAAATTAATCATGTCTTTGTATATAAATTGTGAGATGGATCATTATGCACGAGCATTCAGCTAATGTTAATTTGTGACTCCATTTCAAAACTCAACATAAGGACACTGAATGATTAATTGCAGTATGTATAGATCTTTTTCCTGTGAGTTTATTAATGCAGCATTTAAATGCAAATTTAATGAATACATCTCTAAAAGCTTTTCGGGCTGCTTCAGTTTATCAGCCGATTGGTGTCTTTCTCTAAATCCCCTCCGCCAACCTGGACCACCAAACAGTCAGTTGTGATCAACCTGTCCATCTTGACCAACCTGACCCATCATTTTAACAGAGCCTTCAACAATATTTCACGTTTAAGTCATGTCAAATGTTGTTTAACACAAACAACATTATGACAACACATCTGTGTGTAAAATCAAAATGAAACATTAGACTGTAGTTCTTGCTTTGTGTTAAACACACGTGTATGTGCACCTGTAACAGCAGCCAGAGGCAGACAGTGCTGCTGAAACAACATCCAACACAGAAAAACAGCTATGAGAAAGACTGTTAGGACAAATGGTTTGACCTAACCCATACCGGTATGAAAGATTAAATTCAGTATTTGTTGGCACCTCAGCACCAAAACACAGCTGCTGGCCTGCTGCTTGGCTCCACTTTGAGTAAAAAATCTAGAGACTGGTGTGTGTGAAAATCCCAGTTTCAGAAACACTTGAACCAGCCTTTTAAACTCACGGAGGTCACTTTCTTTTCCCATTCTGATGTTTGATGTGAATATTAACTGACTCTCCTGACCTGTATCTGCAGGATTTTATACACTGCACTGTTATGTCATCATTGGCTGATGGGATACCTGCATGAATAAGCACCTGTACAGGTTTTCCTGATAAAGTGCTCAGTAAGTGCAAATCATTAATTTTGAGAGCATTATAAATAGAGATAGACTGATATGGTTTTTTCAGGGCTGATACCGATTACTAGTAGTCAAGGAGGCCCATAACCGATATTTGGAGCCAATATTGATTTGCAGTAAAAATGAAAATATTGGCGTCAAAATTATGAATAAATACAAACTACAACACTTAACTTTGTTTAAATGCCTTTAAGCATACAGCTTTTCAGATTTGCAACATGTTAGTTTTTTTTTTTTATCTTAGACAATAGACATCTTTGTTTTAAAATTCTAACAAAAAGTACAGGGAGCTCCCAGTCTCCGCAGCATGTCTCATAAAGTTAAATGAAAACTTAAACAAATCAATAGCTCCCTAAAGTTTTCTACAGTAAATAAAATTTTCCAAAATTTCAATATAACTGAAATGTTATTTTATCTTTCACTTAACTTTGTTTTAAGTTCAAACAAAAACAAAAAGTGCAGGAAGTTCCCAGGGTCAGCAGCATCTCTTAATTTTCTCATAAACTTTCACTGCTGATTGGCTGTTACCCATGCCATGGCTCTGCATGTAACCAATCTGATGGTGCTGTGGGTGGGACAATGCTGGAGACAGAGTAGTGACTGCAGACAGAGAGGTGTGGCTGCATCAGAGCCAGACTAACCCAGTTTTAAATTGATCTCTTATTGGTCGTCGGATTAAAAAAAATGCAGATGCCGATATGCGTCAAAATGCTGAATACTGGCGCCCATAATCGACCCGGCCGATAATTGGTCTATCCCTAGTTATAAACCTATAATACCGATGAAGCATTCAAATATCTGTAGAATTTTATTTCAGACTGCCCTGATGGTTGGTGACCACTGCTCTAACACATTCTTTTCGGGGCCATTAGGGAACCAAACACAGCACACCAACACATCAAATCCCATTGTATACAGACCACAGAGGTGCAGAGGAAAAAGTGGGGGTAGTGCAGGGTCAACACGGTGTCAGCATGTCCATAACAACTCCTTAACTAGCAGCTAATTTTATGACCAGTAACTTACAAGACTTCTATGGCTGGGGTCACCCTGTGACAGTTGTCCAGTCCTTTAGGCTGATTGTCTATGCTCGGCAGCAGCTGCTGCTGGAAACACTGCCTACAGTCCTCTGCAAGGCCCTTCACCTCCTGATGGATGGGAGTGTGTGATGTGGAACTGTGTAAGAGTGATATAAATGGTGGACATATTAAAAATCCCTCTGTCTGCTGGCTGCAGATACACAGCTTAACAGTGGGAAGCTTGTTCGTTGTATTATCAGGGGAGGCAGTGTGTATCTGGCCTCTCTGGGGCCACTGTGGCCACTGTGGCACAAGTTTAGCTCTGGGGTGGCTGTGGCTCAGGAGGTAGGTGGGTAGTCGCCCACCAATCAGAAGGTCGGTGGTTCGATTCCCGGCTCCTCCAGTCTGCATGCCGAAGTGTCCCTGGGCCTCCGATGTGTGTCACATCGGTGTGTGAGCACATTAAATATATAGAACATGTGCTGTATGTATGCTGTGTGAATGGGGTGAATGTGATCTGTAGTGTTTGCTTTGTGACCGCTTTGAGTGGTCGAAAAGACTAGAAAAGCGCTATATAAGTACAGTGTGTGTCAGGACTGACTGAGTACATACACACTCACACACACAGAGTGCACTGAGCTTGTAATCTTGTACATTCCTGCACCCTTCAGCTGGTCTAATGGATGGTGTGAGTGGTGGGGGAACTGGTCCAAATCAGCTGGGTGTGTCATTAGCGAAGCCCCACCGAAGCCCCTCTTAATCTCCAGGGAGCTCATCGACCCTGTGTTAAAGGGATGTTGCAGCACGACCCATATGGCTAGCACCGTGAGAATCATGTTCTTTGACTTTTCCAGTGCTTTCAATACCATCCGGCCTGCCCTGCTGGGGAGCAAGCTGACAGCGATGCAGGTGGACCCTCCCCTGGTCTCCTGGATTATGGACTATGTGACGGGTTGACCACAGTACGTCAGGGAACTGCTCTTTTCCCCTTTCTGTTCGACCTGTACACCTCACACTTTCAGTTCCACTCTGATTCCTGCCATGTGCAGAAGTTTGCGGACGACTCTGCAATTGTTGGCTGTATCAGTGAGGGGAATGAGGAGGAGTACAGGGGGCGTTGTGGACTCCTTCGTCGAGTGGTGTGGAACTAACCATCTGCATCTCAATACCACCAAGACAAAGGATCTGGTGGTGGATTTCCGTAAGAGGAAATCTGCCCCTACACCCATTTCCATCAATGGTGTGACTGTAGATGTTGTCTCAGATTACAAATACCTTGGGGTGCACCTGGACAACAAACTGGACTGGGCCAAGAACACCAAGGCTGTTTACAAGAAGGGCCAGAGTCGACTCTATTTCCTGAGGAGGCTCCGGTCATTCAACGTATGTAACATCATGCTGAGGATGTTTTACCAGTCGGTGGTAGCCAGTGCCATCTTCTTTGGTGTTGTGTGCTGGGGCAGCAGGCTGAGGGCAGCAGATGCCAACAAGATCAGCAGGATCTTCAGGAAGGCTGGCTCCGTCCTGGGGGTCCAACTGGACTCTTTGTTGGCGGTGTCTGAGAGGAGGATGCTGTGTAAACTGCATAGTATCCTGGACAACAATGCTCACCCTCTCCACCAGGTGATAACCTCGAACAGAAGTACCTTCAGCAACAGACTCATTCCCCCCCCGGTGTAACACAGAACACCAGAGGAAGTCCTTTCTTCCTATGGCCATCAGACTGTTTAATTCATCTACCTCTGGTCGTGACAGGGACAGTGGAGACACTGTGTCCTGAGGCCGTAATGCCACTTATCACTTTATTTGCCATTTCACCTTATCACTTTACTCTTGTTCTTGTACTTATTTTATTCCAACTATGCTACTAAATTACAGTTCGTATTGTTGTATATTGTATATACCTACGTTACTGTAATCTTTGTGGCATTTGTTGCATTTAGCTACTTGTTTATTTATTTTATGTTAGCCTTTTTTTTATTAGCTTTATTCCTATATATTTCTTATAATAGCTTTATTCCTACTCTCTCTTCACATCGTATTGCTTTTCCACCTCTGTAACTAGTGCACAGCAATTTCCCTCGGGATAAATAAAGTTTCTTGAATCTTGAATCTTGAATCAGTTATGAGTAGATCAAAATAATGCACAGAATGAGCACATATACACATATTGCAATAATAGCATTGTAACAACTGCTGAATTACTCCTAATTGTATAAGGATGTAGTGCCAATATTTTTAAATATCAAGTATAGTATGGTTAATAACATTGCAGGGATCAAGCGCTTGACTTTTATAATAATTCAATTTAAAAGTGTAGGTGCAGTGACTACCCCTCTGGTCCCTGTGTGTGCTTTATGTTTTTTCACTTTAGGTTATCATATGTACAGGTTGGCTTATAAGACTCATTAACACAAAGAAGTCGGGTCATGTGTAGATTTCATTCTACCAAGCAGTAATGATGCCTTTCATTTTGGAGACTGTTTTGTGTGGTCTGCCACAACACATAATGGCTGCCACTGGAAACACTACATGTCTCATAATCTCATGGGATGTGCAAATGTAGTTTTCCATATAGAGATAATGGCTCTTAACACACATTCATCTGTATGCTGGGTAACATGCTTTACAGTTTCTTTTTGAATATTTAAACAGCTTAAGAACAAACATTGCAGTGCACTGCTATTTTTCCATCATCATTTCCATCAGCAAGAAGATACAGGAAGCATTGACAGCGTTAGCGGTAGCAGCATTAGCAGTGGGAATTCGGGTTCTCACCATTATTGCAATTAAGATTTGAAGTGTTAATGGTAATGCAATTTAGATTTAGGCTACCATACACACATATTGGAGTACATGACTCCTTGACATGATGAAGTTGAGTTATTTGTAGGAAATAAATCCATAATATCAAGTAAGTCCATAAGATAGTTTTGTTTTCCTGTTTGGACAGCAGGAAGATTGGGAGATGTGGAAGCTGTGGGACCAGATGGGCAGGATGGGCTTTGTGGACACAAAGGTGAGTACTAAACAGTACAGTTTTCTGTAACAATCCCTTAAATTCAAGTTCGTTCATATGTAGAAAAAAAAGAACTTAATATCAGATACATCCATCCAAAATAATTTTGTTATTTAAGTTCAATTCAGTTTTATTTGTGTAGCGCCATATCATAACACAAGTTATCTCAGGGTGCTTTCCATGTCAAGACAGGTCAAGACCAACTCTTTGCAACGTAATTTACAGAGACCAATCAGTTTCTCCCATGAGCAGCAGGTGGAGACAGAGGAGAGAAAAACTTCCTTTTAACAGGCAGAAACCTTGAGCAGAACCGGGCACATGGTTGGGGGGTTACCTGCCTTGATTGCACAGAAACAAACAACAGAACTGATTGTACTAGTAGTGATAACAGTAATATATATATGAGCTCCTGAAGACATGATGGTGTCTGGACATGAAGGGCTTTGTATGTGAGGAGGAGGATTTTAAACTCTGTTCTGGATTTTACAGGAAGCCAATGTAGTGAGGCTAACACTGGGGAAATGTTATCTTCTTAGTTCCTCTTAGTACTTGTGCTGCTGAATTTTGAATCAGGAGGGTCTTTAGGGTCATTATGTTACCAAAAAAGGAACATTTTGTAAATGAGACCTAAAACCACTTTCTGTCCCTAAAATAAAAAAAAAATCTCCACTGAACATGGTGTGAAAGCCAGTGGTAAAGAAAATGTGAGTATTAATAAACTGGTTTTAATATTTTGATATTTAACATTTAGAAAATTCCATGATCTATCTTTTGACGGTCCAGGTCTAAAAGAGATCGAAGACCTGGTCACAAAGGAGGTTGATGATGTGCCTGAGGATGGATAGAAAATTCTGTTTTGAGAAAGAAACCAGTTCATTTGTATAGTGTTCAGTTCTACATGTTCAAATAAAACTAAAACATTTCATATATGTGGACTTTTGTTTTAAAGCAGAAATGTAATACCTTTAACACAGATTTAGAAATACTTAAAAACTTTTCTTGTAGAGCCTGTCAGTGGTTGGCAAGAGCATTGTTGTAGAAAATGTGGTTTTCTACACAAGTATTGGGTCAGAGAAGTCCCATCCCCTGCCACAAAATTATTTTACTGGACAAGGACTTAATGTGAAGTGTCTTGGAGGGAGAAGTGTGATCATATAGACATGACATATCAACACTGTGGCTTTATGGCCCTGGGGGGCTCAGTTAAGCCTTTAATGTAAAAAAAGAAAACCTTGACCTTCAAGTGGCATCAAACATTAATAGTCTCAGTGTCATGATCAAGTTGAAACTCTGGACTGAAACCCAAAAGCAAACTCAAGACACAAACACAATTCTGATGTGGGAAACAGGGTGGTTTTTACTGAATCTTGAGCAGCCTGTGTTACCACGTGGTAAACAGGGACGATCTGGCAGCTTGTGACTGGGATCCAGGATAGATGTTCTGATCTGATGAGCTGATGGAGAATAGGTGAGACCAGCAAACAGCGCAGCATCACGCCCCTGCAAGAAAGCACACACACATACACACACAGCCCAAGAGGAGGACACATGAGGAGGATGCCATAACACAGAGACCCTACTGTCCAGCCTTCTGAAGCCCAACCCTCTTGCATCTTCCCCACGGCTAGGCCTTTTTAGGGTAGATGTTGGGTTTTTAAGCCTTTACATACTGCAAAGGTGGTCTTTGCAGTATGTATGACCTCCTGAAATTTGTGGTCAAATTTGGGTCACTTCCTGTTGTGGTAGGTGGACAAATCATGGGTCCTAGTCTTCAGTTAGGGTTTGGTAATCATGGGTCCTAGACCTCAGCTTTGCAACAAAAGTGAGTGCAGGTCGGTACACTTATTATTTGGCTGCATAAGCCTCATACTCTTGCACAGTCTGTTAGTCACATGCTGCTGAGACTGGCCAGTGGCATGTTCAACTTATTGGGCCTCAGCCAGTGTGCTGATGGCCTTTGCTGATCCCTAGCCAATTTCACCTATTTATGAGGATGTAAATAAAGTTTTGGCTACAAAGTAGCATTTAATGACCTGTGTGGGACACTAAATTGAAGCACCATGGTTTGAGACCACTATAAGAGCCCTGAAAAGAACTAGCTTAGGCAAGATGCTAGAGGGTTGGGCTTCAGAAAACTGGATGGTAGAGTATCTATGAGTCTTCTGTTAATGTTTGATGCCACTTGGTGGTCAACTTAGAGTTTTGTTTTGTTTTGTTTTGTTTTTTTTACATGAAAGGCCCTCAAGGGTAGATGTTGGGTTTGTTATCCTCTACATACTGAGAAGTTGGTCTTCAAAGACCTCCTGAAATTTTGGTCAAATCTGGGTCTTTCTTTTTCATAGATGGAGTAGCCATTGGTCCTAATGTTCAGACAGACTTTGCAACAAAAGTGAGTGCAAGTCAGCACACCAATATTTGGCTGAATCGGCCTCAGTCATACACTGTTAGCCACAGTCTGCGAAAACTGGCTAATGGCTTATTGAGCTTCTTAAGCCTCTGCCTGTGGAATGATGGCCTTTGCTGATCTCTGGCCAATTGTCGCTATTGATGAGGAGGTAAATAAAGTTTTTTGCTACAAAGTAGCATTGGATGACCTGCGCCGGACACTAAATTGAAACACTACGGTTCAAGGCCACTAAAAGACCCTGAAAGGGACTAGCCTTGGGGAAGATACTAGAGGGTTGGGCTTCAGAGTGCTCGATGGTAGGGTCTCTGTGAGTCTTCTGTTAAATGTCCGATGCCACTTGGAGATCAACTCTGAGTTTTTTTGCATTAAAGGCTCTGAAGGCTAGATGTTGGGTTTATGAGCCATTACATATTGAGAAGCTGGTCTTGAGTGACTTCTTGAAATTTGGGGTCAACTTTGGACACGTCCTGATGTGGTAGATATACAAGTCATGTGTCCTAGTGCCACCATATATGTTAGCTTTTACAAAAGCTAAATTTACAGGCTAACAGGCCTCGGTCATATACTTGCAAAGTCTGTTAGTCATATGGTGCAGAGACTGGTCAATGGCTTGTTCAACTTCTCAGGTCTCAGCCAGTGGGCAGATGGTCATTGCTGTTCCTGATCACATTATAACTCTTTAAGAGGATTAAATAGTTATAATAAGAATAAGAATTCAATTTTGGCTACAGAGTAGCATTGGATGACCTGTATGGGACACTAAATTGAACCACCATGGTTTGGGGCCCCTACATGATCCCTGAACAAACTAAAACTAAAACTAGCCCGGGAAGATTGTCAGAATATTGGGCTTCACAAATTCCTAGACATCAGGTTCTCTGTGGGTCTTCTGTTAACATATGATGCTACTTGGAGATCAACTCAGGGTTTTTTTTATTAAATGAAAGTAGCATTTGATGACCTGTGCGGGACACTAAATTGAAACACTATGGTTAAGGCAACTACAAGAGCCCTGAAAAGGATTAGCCTAGGGAAGATGCTAAATGTTTGGGCTTCAGACTACTGGACAGTAGAGTCTCTGTGAGTCTTCTTTTAATATTTAATGCCACTTGGAGGTCAACGTAGAGTTTTATTTATTTATTTATTTATTTACATGAAAGGCACTCAAGGGTAGATGTTGGGTTTATTATCCTTTACATACTGAAAAGTTGATCTTCAAAGACCTCCTGAAATTTTGGTTAAATTTGGGTCTCTTTCTTTTTTCATAGATGGAGTAGTCATTTGTCCTAATGTTCAGACAGAGTGTAAGTGTGCTGACTCAGCACACTGAAATTTGGCTGAATCTGCCTCATACACTTGCACAGTTTGTTAGTTACAGTCTGCAGACACTTCTTAAGCCTCTGCCTGTGGGATGATGGCCTTTGCTGATCTCTGGCCAATTGTCGCTATTGATGAGGAGGTAAATAAAGTTTTTTGCTACAAAAAAAAATATTTTGCTGCATTGGATTGTTCAAGGCCACTAAAAGACCCTGAAAGGGACTAGCTTTGGGGAACATACTAGAGGGTTGGGCTTCAGAATGCTGGGCGAAAGAGTATCTTTGAGTTTCTGTATCTGTTAATGTTTGATGCCACTTGGAGGTCAACTTTTTTGTTTTGTTTTTTTTTTAAATGAAAGGCTCTCATGTTGGGTTTGTTATCCTTTACATACTGAGAAGTATGTAAATGTTGATTATGTGGATTTAATTTCACACTTTTAATGTCAATGAAATGTAAACTTTAGGTCCAGTTTTAGGGGCTATACTTGACATCATAATTAATCCGCTGGCCTGTACGCACCATTTAATGAGTCCAGGTCAGCAGACTGTTTGTTCCACCTGCCTGCTCCAGACATTTACACACTGCCATTAAACAGAGTAAACTACAGCACTGTTTCATGTTAATGTCCAGCAATATTACCTTTTTTGTAATATTGATCATCATGTTAATCACAGTCTCAACGTCAGTGTATTTTTAAACAAGTTCATAAACTTGAGTAGCCATGATCATATAGTGATTAGCATTGTGTGATGTTGCCGCAGCAACCCCGGTTCAAATCCTGGGCACAGCAGCGCTGATTTAACTCCTCCAGCCTTTGCTTCATTTTCTGGTAAATTTCTAATATAACTCAAGAGAGCAGTTGTAGCTCTGTTCGAGGTTTTGTTAAACATTTGTTTATATAATGTTTGTTTGCCAGAACTATGGCTTGTAAAATATATTTGATCATTTCCCTTTTTTTGATGACATGTAATTCCTACACTCTCAAAACTGCCTCATGTAGGAAGCCATGGTTTGGCTCTAAATACACTGAAAAGTGTTCCTAGCCTCTCTGAACTTGATCTCACACATGATCTCAGTATGGCACAGCTATTTCAAGTTGGCACTATATGCGTTTTGATTTTCTATAATGCTTTAGATTTGGAAAAAAAATAGGAAAAATCCATGAAGTGCTGATAAATATGTTCATCAAGTTCACTAAAAGCAAATATGCACAGTACAGTGTGAATGGACTGTAAGTTAATTTACTATGAAAAGGTGATCAATGCTCAATTCATTTTTTTCATGTTGTCTGTCAGTCCCTTTACTGTGTAGTTTGTTTGATTTCCTGTTTTATTCTTTTGGTTTTCCTTACTTCTTGTTTGTGTTCATTTTAGGTGTCTTGTCTTCCCGTGTGTGATTGCCCCATTGATTTCACCTGTGTCTCATTATCTCCTCCCCTCCTGTGTATATAAGCCTGTTTCCCCAGTGTGTCTTTGTCAGATTGTCTGCGTCCTAGTGTGTAGCTTTCCTGCGTTTCCCCTGTGATTAGTTCTTCGTGATTTTGACCAAGTTTGTTTCTTGAGACCTGATTTTTGCCTTGCGATTTTGTACTTCTGCCTGCCTTCACTTATTCTTGTGAATAAACTGCCTCACCTTATCCTACTGTCTCGGGTCTGCTCTGTGGGTCGTTTTGTCTGTTGGACTCTGACATTGTCATTCATACAAGAAATACATAGAAGCAATTTTAAATGCAATATGTAATTGATATATGACGTGCTTTAATGTTATAAAAAGATTAATGTAATACTAAACGATTAATGTCTGGGACACTATGGAAAGCTGTTTCAGCGTTTATTTGATATCCCTGGTATCAGGCATTAGTGTCTTCCACTAGTTAGGTGTTACTAGTCCTCCTGTTCTTCCTCACACAAAGGAGCACATACCGGTCCTGCTGCTGGGTTGTTGCTGTTATACAGCCCTGTCCAGCTCTCCTTGTTTAACGGCTCATCTCCTGGTATCTCCTCCACACTCTTGAGACTGTTCTGGGAGACACAGCAGACCTCCTTGCAACAGCTTTCAATTGCACCAGTGACCTGTGTGTCACCTGCTGCTCTGATCATTAGCCCCATCATTATGGATCTACTACTATTTGTATTATCTTAAGTGTTATTATACTGCCACTCTCACTGCTCTCATATCATTACTATATGACACACTGATGAGACGATGGTAGTGGGCATCATCCAGGATGACGACGACTGGGCCTATAGAGAGGAGGTGGAACAACCTTTCAAATATCAGGAACAACCTGATCCTGAACATCAAAAAACAAAAGAGATCATTGTTGACTTAAGGAAGAACCAGCCTGGCCACTCACCACTGCTGATCAACAACACGGCAGTAAAGGTAGTGGGAAGCACAAAGTTCCTAGGGGTCCACATCACAGATACCCTAAACTGGACTGTAAACGCTGGGTCCCTGGCAAAGCGTGCGCAGCAGTGTTTGCACTTTCTCTGGAGGATCACACCTTCCCCCTTCCATCCTCATCACTTTTTACAGAAGCACTGTAGAGAGCATTATGGCCAACTGCATCTATGGCTGCAGACTGGAAGTGCCTACAGAGAGTGGTTAGAACAGCGGAGAAGATCACTGGGACTTCTCTTCCCTCCATCCCGGAGATTAGCCAGAAACACCGTTTGTCACAGGCTATCAACATCACCAGAGACTGCACACACTCCCACCATAGACTGTTCTCTGTGATGGCCTCTGGCAGGAGGTATCTGAGCCTTAAAAGCAGAACAGCCAGGTTCTGCAACAGCTTTATCCCACAGGCCATAAGACTGCTAAAGTCCCTATAGACAGTCTCTTAAACACTTACACACCATACTGTCTGTTCTAGTACTGCAGGCATAATACACCAAGAAGGATCATAAAGTAGGACAGTCTTCTATTATATAAATTAGAAGACATCCAAATCATCAGATTAACATATAACTTATAACCCAGGTCCTACATTTAAAATCCTTTTACTGTAAAAATCTGCAGTACTCTACATTAACACAGAGTTGGTGGTTGGTGGGGTGCTTTGGCTCTGAAATAACCAACACTTCTTTCCAATTCACAACAGTTTTCCTCAGGGTCACTCAGTATACTACCAGGTCCTATGTGGAGGTCTCTTTAATGTCAGAATTTGCATTGCACAATCTTATTCCACACCTGTACATCTGTAATGGTGATGTATTTTAAATGTAGAGCTGCCTCACCAACACCCAGGAAAAACACACAAGGACCACACAACTCCAAAAACATACCTTCAACTGGGGGATGTTTAGCAGGAGCTTGTCAAGTTGATTAACATACTCAGACTTGCATAAAGCTGTAGAAGTAGTCAAAACAGTTCAAATACAGTAATCAAAAAAATGACTGCATTGAAAATGAATTAAGTTTTCTTAAAAGTTCTACAAAACACTGTCGATGAGGTCATTTGCACAAAAGAGTCAGCTCGGTTCTAATGACAACCTATTCAGTGAGTCTTAGGTGCTGGACAATATCAGTGTATTTTAAGCCACAAATGGGACTTGTTCATCTGTGACATTGTGCCATCTTTGTGACTTGGGGACAGTAGCAGCCTGTTGCTTCTTCTCTCTGTAGCTCCTCTATACCTTCCAACACCATCTGTTAATGTAAACAAAAATATTTTTGAGAAAACACAGAAGAAAATACAGAAGCACATGACACATATTTAACATTGTTATACACTCACTGGCCACTCTATTAGGTACACCCCTTGCTAGTACCAGGTTGGACCCCGTTTGCCTTCAGAACTGCCTTAATTCTTCGTGGCATAGATTCAATAAGGTGTTGGAAACATTCCTCAGAGATTTTGTTCCATATTAACATTACAGCATCTCACAGCTGATTCGTCAGCTGCACATCCATGATGTGAATCTCCCACTCCACCACATCCCAAAGGTGTTCTGTTGGATTGAGATCTGGTGACTGTGGAGATTACTGGAGTACAGTGAACTCATTGTCATGTTCGAGAAACCAGTTTGAGATGATTTGAGGTTTGTGACATGGTGCATTATCCTGCTGGAAGCAGCCATCAGAAGCTGGGTTACACTGTGGTCATAAAGGGAAGGGATGGACATGGTCTGCAACAATACTCAGGTAGGCTGTGGCATTTAAATGGTGCTCAATTGGTACTAGGGGGCCCAAAGTGTGCCAAGAAAATATCCCCCCACCAAATTCTGACCCTACCATCTGAATGTCGCAGCTGAAATCGAGAATCATCAGACCAGGCAACATTTTTCCAATTTGCTATTGTCCAATTTTGGTGAACCTGTGCAAGTGGTAGCCTCAGTTTCCTGTTCTTAGTTGACAGGAGTGGCTTCTGCTTCTGCTGCTATAGCCCATCTGCTTCAAGGTTCCATGTGTTGTGTGTTCAGAGGTGGTATTCTGCATACCATGGTTGTAATGAGTGGTTGTTTGAGTTACTGCTGCCTTTTCCATCATATCAAACCAGTCTGCCCATCTCCTCTGACCTCTGACATCAACAAGGCATTTTTGTCCACACAACTACTGCTCACTGGATATTTTCTATGTTTCAGATCATTCTCTGTAAACCCTGCAGATGGTTGTCTGTGAAAATCCCACTAGATCAGCAGATTCTGAAATACTCAGAAAGTGAGGACACAGCTTTCTTAAGCAGTTTTTAGTGGATAATTAAGGTAATTAATCTTAAAATTAAGGATCACCTTATGTATTATGTGACATCTTGTTTAACCGTTCAGTTCATTTGATATTTATATGTATTCATTTGCAGCAACACTTTTTATGCTGTTTGACAGTGTAACCTGTATCTGAGAATACACAGTCTGTATTTAATGAAATTCTAAATATTTCAAACTATACACAGGCCCTTCAGAGTTTTTTAATCATTAATATATAGATTTTCAACATAACGATCTCTCTGTTCCTCTCTCTCATCCTCGTCTTTTTCTCTCTTTTAGATGAATTGGTAAAGGCAGATGGCCGCCCGCGAGTCCTGGTTCTGTTCTAGGTTTCTTCCTGTTAAAGGGGAGTTTTTCCTTGCTGCTGTTGCCAGGTGCTTGCTTTATAAAACAAATTTCACTGGCTCTATTTTGAAAAGTGTCTTGAGATAACATTTTGTGATCTGTACCTTTTAAACTTTTATTTAAAGTTACTCAGTAATGTTAACTTTGGTTTCTTTAATGGGAAAGCCCATGAAGAGCTTAATTTTCTGCCTCCCTACACTTTTCACATTACACAGAAAATGAGTGTATATACAAAAGGTTTAATTTAGCAAACTTTTTCCTGTCAGAATTTTACATAGAAAACATCAAAAACTGTAATAACCAAAAGTCATTTGTCAAAACTTTTAAACCAAATGTGAGACTACACAAAACCTTGAACCTAAAATTATTCTATTATTATAATTTTTTTATGTCACATAAAAAAACACCTGGAAGGAAACTGAAAACACCAAAGGACAACTATCAAGCAAGTGCAAGTCGTGGCCCTTGGCAGCGTGCTGTTGACCAGTCAGGGGCTCTGCTGGTTTGAGGAGGAGGAGGATGAGGAAGAGGCAGCTGTAATGGCATGAAAGATGATGTTGTCTTTCTGCTGACTGTTGCTGCCAGTCACCCAGGGGTGGAGGAGGATCTGCTCTAGGGTTGGCCGGTGAGAAGGCTGCTGGCTCAGACACCAGCCAATCAGCTGCTGGCACTCTGTGACAGAAACACATGGAGGTGAAGAAGGGCAATGGTAAATAATAAACAGCAGCAAAGACCATACTTAATAGACATGGTGCATGGAGATCAATGTGAAACCTGCCTGAGCAGATGTCACTCAGACGGACCTGTGGAGATTTTGCATCTAAAGTCAATCTGTCCTCTGTGGATGTCTTCAACCTTTTTGAAGGGGATGTTCCCACACACCATGTCATAAAGCAACAGACCAAGCGAGCAGACAGTGGCTGAGTGACCATGGTACCGATGGAACTGGAACCACTCTGGTGGACTGTACATCGGTGTACCTGGAGAAAGGGGGCATCGGGTATTTTATAGATTTGTCAGCATAAAACAGTAAGGTGAATCAGAGATGTATAGCATTTTAGAGTGAGTGTGCAGAGTGACTGTGCTGCCTGTTAGCAAGGGGTGCAGGTCAGAAGAGTAACAGCTGGTGTTTTTGGAAAATACTTCCTGAGCAGAACAAAGATGCTGCTCATCTGTCCTCCTGTTTTGGGTGAGGGCATGTAGTGTAGACTTATTATTATTATTAGTCTTATAATTGGTCCTCATGGTTATTCTGACTATCATATCCACATGAATGTGGATAAACCTGAAATGTACATTTAGAATTCATATAATCTGTCCAAATATCTGAAACACTTTCAGATTATTTTCCATGTTTGTTCTAACAACCCTACAAAGCCAAACTAACAGGAAACAGTGCCTTGATAATGATTTTTCAGGATGTTCAGACTCACCATGCATGTCAGTGTAGGCAGTGTCTTTGATGAAGGCACCTGAGCCAAAATCTTAATCATGTAAAATACCACAACAGACACAACCATCAATTAGACTGAGAACAGATAGTACACAATGCAGTAAACTTGATCAATTAAAAAAAAAAAAACATGTCTCCATCTGGATGCTGATGACGGTGATAACGAAAGTAACAGCTGAAATGCAAAACTCTAAGATAAGAAAAGAAAGAATATTATGTTATGAATAAACACAGAAACTGATTTTTTCACTAAGTATTTTAGGACATTGGAGGCGCTCACATTTTAAACAGTGAAGTGCTCAGAAAATCAAAATCTAAAATGGGCCAGGTGGAGAGAATGTTCTTTCAGCTGCTATTTAAGTCAAAAATAAATTTTCAATCTACAGTAACAGAGTTTGTCAACGTGACGCAACCTTCATTGTTACAATTTTTTTGTTATAACATGGTTACAACTTGCTGTGTCATGGGATGCAACATCTGCTCACACGACTGACAAGGCAAGGAAATACTGAACAGAGTGTTCTTTTATTGTTTTCCTGTGTGGAAGCAATGTGAATGAAGTTACGTCTACGACTTAAGATATCCACGGCCTGGATATCAGCCGTCAGACGTACCAACATAAACTTTTCCAGCATCCCAAGATCCTTAAAAGTGAGAAGTAAAACCACAAGTACAGTCAGGTGTCAGGCATTTAAACACAACCGTGAATACCTGAGGCGAACCTGATGACCCTACATGTGAAACGCGTGGTTCACTACAAATAAATCATAGTATAGTGACTACAAGTCAGTGTGCAGTGGTTTGTTTATTTTTATTTTATCCTTTAAAGTGTGCTCAAGACATTTCTGTTCTGGTGAGTGTAAGTCTAAACACAGTCTAGTTAGCTGTGAGAGGAAACGTAAAGTTTTCATTTGCCTGTTGGTTGCAAATTTACTTTTACAGTGTTGATATATTTTTGTCTCCTTCAAGGTAAACCAGCATATGAAATGGATGGGACAAATCCTGACTGGCTCCAACACTGCACCTGTCGCTCTGAAGTACGCAATGTTACATAAGAGAATATCATTTAGGTTACAATGTGCAAGATGCATGAAAATGTTGGGGAATGTGAGGGGAGGTAAAGCATTGGGGTTTTCACTCTTGAATTTCATACAGATTGATATTTTCAATGTATGCCATTTTTCTAGTAGAAGTTCCGTAGAAGTCTGTCTCAGTGTGTTCCAGGTTCTTTCAACATGGTTTTAAGTATGGTACACGTACAAATATACAATATATCATGAGTCAGATCAGTCTTGTTTTTCTTTCATTGCCTCACAATATGGCCACGCAGATCCCAGAATGCATTGCACAGTGATGTTGGTTGACAAGAATACATTTGCAGTAATTAGCGTTGCTTTTATTTTGAAGGCTTTGGCCAAAACAAAGCAGCTCTCATTCTTACTGGCAACCCTCAGCTAAGCGAACACCAGAGTATATGGTACCAAATCCTCCTTTGCCTAGAACCGAGTCCAGTCAGTACAGTTTCTCACACGGCTGCTTGTCCTCCTTGGCTACACACACACAGCAGAAAACAGGATTAGGAGTTATTTGGATGGTAATAGAGTGTCGCACCAAAATCTGTAACCCCACAAAAAACGTTTCTAGATTTGTCGTTTCACTTTAACACCCTTCTCTTCATACAGGGATTTTAAAGAAAAACACTGCCTTAATCCAACAATAAAATACACACTCATTACAAACACAGAGAAGGATCAAAACCACCCTAAAAGTTAAACTGAGATTATGAAAAAAACATAAAAGATGTCAAAATGATTTGTACACACCTAAAACTTCAAGTTCTTGGGACTTGATAAAACACATTTCTTGAAACTTCCACCTATTTTCTCAAAACCTTAAACACAAATCCAAAAATTCAAACTACATTTACAAAACCCCTAAAATCAAACTATCACCTCAAAACCAGTTATCATGTGTTCAAAACTAAACAATGTGTTCAGATTATACACAGAGCAAGTAAAACTATGTTCACCACAGAACATTCATTAGACACTACATCAAATAATTTAGGACACAGCACCCAGGGCATGTAGTTAACAGAAAATGTTTATTGTAAATGCATTTAGCAAAAAATTATAGTCTACAATTTACATTCAGCACTTTCATTAAAAAAAAAAACCTAAATGAAAAGCACATTACTACACAATCAAAGTCACTGAGATTCATACTCTGTGTGTCCACCCTGTGTCCAGGGTCTGGTCAGAGGACTTCATCCATGTCACAGGCAGCATTTGCCCTTGACAGGCAACAGGGGAAAAACCATCTGGTGTACTGAACCCAGCTTTGACTAGACTCCACAGTGACGGTGGAGAACCCCCAAGTTACTTACTGGCTGCACAGAGGGTGACATAGCCACCACACCGGCCAGGGACTAGTCTATTTATAGTATATTCACTCCAGATTTACGGACATTACAATATAGTTTACAGTACAGTAAAAATAGCAACTGCAACTACTAGCCTACAGTAACAGTAAGCCTATAAGCATTGAATTGTACTGGAAGCATCAGTGCTGAAAGTAAGGCTACACTTATTTTCACATACTGATATCTTAGATGTTTGACTCTTACAGAGTTGCACTCAAACAGTCCTTTGTACACTTGCTTCATGCTAAGTCTGTTGCATTGGAGGACACAGCCAATAGTTGACAGAGACACACTGTTGATTCCATCAAAGTTAAATTGTCTTCAATCACTCTCTGCCGGATTTCACAGAGTCGGATGGCATTATTTTGAAGGACCACGTCAACAATGAGTGCTTCTTGTTGGGAGAAAAGTCCCTCCACCCTCATTTGGTCGTCTTTCAATTCTACAAAGGGGAAAATACACATACAAAGCTATACAGTCAGTGAAATAGTATTGTAATGAACATTACAGTACTTACAGTGTAGTGTGTCAAATGTTGTACAGCAAGAAACAATTACCTGTTCTCTTCTCTGAATGTCCTGATGATGCAGTAGTTGCCCAGATTTCATGAGTAATGATTATTCTTGGTCTTCCTCTGCCTCTTCCTCGTCCACCACCTCTCACATCAACTCTTCCTCCTCTGCCTCTCTGTATGTTTCTGTCCATTGTAGATGGATGCACGTGTGCCACCTGTGCACTCTAAACTGACTTTTATCCTGCCCAACTGGTCTGATCACATCATTAAAAATGTGTGTTAAATTTTGAGTTGTTGTGTGTAAAAGATGACAGCTGTGTTGGAATTGTGTTCATATTTTGCTGCCACCAGGCCTGGTGCAATACATGTCATGAACAATAAGAGGGCGGGAAATGTTTTTCAGATAAGTGATATTGGTAGGGAAAAGGGAAGAAAAGGGAAATGTTCAAACAGATGAACATCATGGGTTATGTTGCCATTATAACTGATCCACAGTTAAGATGAACTGGCTTTGTGAAACCAAAAATCCTTCAACTCTCAGTCAACTAACTTCACTAAACCTACTTCCTTAAACAGGCAAACCCAAAATGAGATGTATGAGGACGCGGGGTCTCAGCAGGTTGAATAAAAGTAGCAAACACTTACATGTTGACTGAATAATAAAGTTTAGAAAATGGCGGTTATATTGCTGGGACATGTTATTAAGTGACTCTTCCGATTGAGTGATGTAAATAAGTTACAGTTGCATCGAGTCAGGGTTGCGGAAGACGGTGTAACATCGGCTGGCACTGTTACCTTGCTGCAGGTGGAGCTTCGCCGGCAGGTCCATGCTGAGAGACGGGGAGCCCATCATACCCATCTTACAACAGTCTGCGGTCACTGTAGACAGTTGCACCTTCTGATTGGTCGAGCAGACCGTAGACTCCCAGTCGCAGTCTAGGACGCCATCGTAAATGGACCAATTGTGTGTCTCCACAGTAATGATGGGAATTACGGCTCTTTTTAGAGAACCGGCTCTTTTGGCTCGGCTCACTAAAAAGAGCCAGCTCTTTTGGCTCCCAAGCGGCTCTTCAGGTTGTTTTGTTGCTTTAATTAATTTATTATCAACAACAATATAAAATGATGCACAAAATGAATTACTAATCTAAAAAAACATGTCTATTATTTATATATGTTTATTATATAAATATGCTTTTATTTATTCACTCCACATAAAATGTAAAAAAGAAATTATAAAATACAAAAACCAACTATTTATGATTCAACTTTTAACTATTTAAATTTTCAGCTTTTTCCTTTTAAACAAATTTAAAGTGAAACAACACAAAACACTGCAAACCACAACACAATAAAATATAGATTAAAATATGCAAAACAAAAAAAAATGAACACCCAGATTTTTAATTAAGGTAAAAGTTGGCATTTAGAAATACCAAGTGCCTCAGCTTTGAGGAGCTGATCCGGTTTCTTCTGTCAGTAATTAGCTGCCCTGTTTTGGAGAAGATTCTCTCAGAGGGGACTGATGTTGATGTGGAGCCGGCTCTATATGATTCTTTTCTTGCAGACTCTGCACTCTGCCTTTGTATTGTCAATAAAATTGAAATGGTTCCAGATTTTGCTTCTTTTCCTGGTGTCACTCATTTACTATACCTTTCTAATGTGTCGATGTTGTCTCTTCTTGTTGCCCCTGGCTCTCTTTCTCTCTCTCCCTCTGTTCGTGTGCTACTGCTGCTGCGAGTGTAACTACTGCCCCTCCCCCGTCTGCTCAGCGCAAACACAAGGCACAAACACATACTGACCAATCATGTGCGGCGTTAAGAGAAAAAAGTGAGAGAGAGAGGGTGAGAGAAAGAAAAAAAAAAACACAGATCCCAATAAGGAGCCAGCTCCCATCGTTCATTTCAAAGAGCTGTTTCGTTCACAACCGACCCATCACTACTAACCAGGCCCGACCCTGCTTAGCTTCTGAGATCAGAGACTTTTGATCAAAGTCTCTATACTATGACCTAACAGTGTCATGTGATCTAATCTACCTATAAGAACAAAGGCTAGACCTAAATAAGAAAATGAATGAATTACCCTAAAACACCAGTAGGGGGAGAAAAGACAAATACAGTCAAAACCCACATAGAACATGACACCCGTCTATCTCCGCCGTCACCGTCAATCTTCTTTTACATGTAATCTTGTCTTTGTCTCGACCGCATGCCGTCCTCCATTTGCCGTTCCATTGTCCTTTGCCATGATTGCCGTCAGTTATAACTTTTCTTTAAATTTTCCTTTAAATTTCCCCAAACAGCAGCCGCTGTCTGGGGAGTATATTCACCACTAAAAAAAACAAAAAATCTCTCTAACCACCGATCTCCATTGACAATTAATAAGAAACAAAAAACAAGAGTATTTGCACTTCACTCTGTATCACTCACACACAAACTGCTCCACCGGTAGGTGCGCTCAGACTGATTAATTTTTAACAACAGCAGCACATTTACCACAAGCACTGTCCTTTTCAATTTCAACTGTCTTAATTTCCAAAAATTTAACGTATTTCTAATTTTATTCAACACCCCTGTCCACGTTTCATCCCTGGCCTCTTTTTCCTTTGGTCCTAAATTAATCCCCAAGATCCTGATAAAATCCTCCTTTATCTTAAATGGGAGCTCACAATTTTTGTTCCTCACCTCCCCAAAAAACATTATTTCAGTTTTATCAATGTTAATTTTTGCACCCGATGCACCTCCATAAATTTTTAAATCCTCCATAATAAAATCAACACTCTCTAAATTTTTAACAGTGAAATTTGTGTCGTCAGCAAATTGATAGATTAGACTTTTCTTACCAAACGGAATATCAACACCTAAAATCCTCTTGTCCTGCTTCACCAATGTTGCCAATGGCTCTGCAGAAATGCTATATAAAATAGCAGACAATGGACATCCCTGTCTGATAGACCTTCCCAGTTTAAAAACCTCAGTTAACGTACCGTCAACCTTTACCTTCCCTTTAGCCTGATCGTATAACAATTTCAGCCATGAAATTATCCTATCCCCAAAAACAAATTTACCCAATGCCATAAATATTTGTGTTCAACTCTGTCGAAGGCTTTGTTCAAATCAACACTTAATAAAATACGTCCCGCGACCCTCTTTACTCTGTTTGCAAAGATTTCCGTTAGTATTTTATAATCGCAGTTTAACTTAATGGTCTGTAGTTTTCCAATTTATTTATGCTTCCTCTGTTCTTATACAGGATCGTTATAATCCCAGTCACCATCGAATCAGGCACCTCCTGTCTTTCCTCCATACAAGCAAAAAGTTTCAGAAGTATTGGAGCCAATAAATCAATAAAAGTTTTATAAAATTCATTTGTCAGCCCATCTGAACCCGAACTTTTGTATTTTTTAGCTTGATTAATCGCTTCTCTAATTTCCTCAATGGTAATCCCCTCATCACACATCCTCTTGTCCTCCACCGAGAGCTCAACCCCCACCGTGCTCAGCACCCTATTCACTAAATCATTATTAATTCCTTCCTTTTTGAACAACCTCTCATAAAAAGTTTGCACCTCCTCGAAAATACTCACATAATTGCTTATTTTTTCACCCGTGTCCTTTTCCAACTCCCAAATAAAATTTTTCCTCTGTCTCTTTCCCTCAAGATTCATAAAAAAAATTGTGCATTTTTCCCCCTCCACCACATAATTAGCCCTACTCTTTATTATAGCCCCCATGAATTTCTCTTTCTCCGGGTTTTCCAGCTTACACTGCAGATTTAACACCCTTTCTGTGTCCAAATCAGATCTTCCCTCCTCCTTCTCTAGCTCATCCCTCAGTTCCAATTCCTTTTTTTTCTTAAAAAAAAATCCTCCGTTTCGCATATCTTATGCTTAGTCGCTTTATTTTACTTTTCACCTTCTCCCACCACGTACATGTATTAAGTTCAAACAACGGGTTTTCTGTTTCCCGCACTATACAGTCTACAACACTTTTTTAATACGCTAACTCCTCCAACAGACAAGCATTCAAACAAAAAAAACCTCCCCTCCAAAATCTTCTCATACCGTCCATAATTTCATCAGTCCAGTGAGTCTCTGGTAAGCAAATAATGTTCCAGCGACCAGATCCGCATGCCGCCGATCTCCGCCTCCTCCCTCTCCACCGTCAGGTCCTCCTCCGCCTCCACCATCTCCTCCCGACTGGAAGATATGTCGGAGTAGCGCGTTTCTCCTCTGAACACCGCTGACGCTCCACACACACACACAAAGCCAGTCTCTCCCCACAGTCATTACATTTCTCTGTCCCCACACACTCACATGCATAGTGCCCCTGGTTTCCACATTTAAAACTTTTAAATGTCGGACAGTCTCGTACCACGTGCCCCGGCTGTATACACAGCCGGCAAACTTTCACTTGCCTGTCATGAATAACACGAAAATGTTCAGTCCCTCCCGCTGTCTCAAACTTGGCCGCGTACAGCAGGGACTTCACATCTTCAGTGAATTTCACCTTCTCCATCATCGATATGTCGTCTTCCCCGTCTATCTCCGCCATCACTGTCAATCTTCTTTCATATGTTATCTTTTCTTTGTCTCCTCCGAGCGCATGCCGTCCTCCATTGTCCTTTGCCATGATTGCCGTCAGTTATAAATTTTCTTGAATTTTCCCCAAACAGCAGCCGCTGTCTGGGGAGTATGTTCACCGCTGGAAAAAAAAACAAAAAACACTCTCTCAACCTATCTCCACCAGGAATTAATTTGAAACAAAAAGACAGAGTATGCACTTCACTCTGCTTCTCTCACACTCAACCTGCTCCACCTGTAGGCGCGCTCAGAGTGGTGTGGCCGTAAGCCGCAGCGGCTGCTGAAGACAGACGCTTTATACGTGCCTAAATAACACTGACAGATCTGTTATTTCACATAGCAATCAATAATAATCGGGATTTTCTCTAACAGTCAACAGCAAAACTAAGAAATAACTACTCCACCCAACAAGAATTTTCCGTATGGCCTGATCAAACATTTGGCTCTGTTCCAAGTCCACTTTTGTCCGAAATTGTTCAAAACGTACATCGGTGAGCCACACGTCCTTGTGGACGACGTATTGGGTCATTGTGCCGAAAACCCAGACTGTGCTCATTCATTCGGCAGCGGTGCAGACTTTACAGAGGTATCTTTCCAGTGCCTAATATTTTCTTTCAACATTGAGGTTCTACAACTCCTGGAAGTATGTCTGAAATATAATGACTTTGAGTTCGATCAGAAGCAGTGTCTGAAAGTGGAAGGTACGGCAATGGGACACCGCTACACACCCTCCTATGCCAACCTGTACATGAGCAAGTGGGAGCGGGAAGCACTGGAGAAGTGAAGGGAGGAAAAGGGAGGAAAGATTTCAAGAGTTCATCCACGTATTAAACAATCACCACTCCTCCATTAAAGTTAAATATAATCTAGATTCCTGTGAGATCAATTTTCTAGACACTACAGTCTTTTTGGAAAATTTAAAGAGTAACACCAAGAAACTCCTTACCTGGGCATTCTTCAAACCGACCGACACTCACGCCCTTCTCCATAAGGCCAGCTACCACCCCAAACACACATTTAGAGGCATAGTTAAATCTCAAATTATTCGCTTCTATAGAATCTCATTCTGTGAAGCAGACATGCAGAAATTAATTTCGGTTCTCTTTAAAAGTCTAAGGAATAGGGGCTACTCTAGAAGGTTCCTACGAACCATAAAAAAAGACCACTCTGGCCACCCTCGCTCCCGCTCGCTCACAGGATGATTCCTGGGCTGAGGCTGCTGTGCAGGGACATCACTGGGAGAATCGCACCAGAGACCTGGATAAAATAGTCCCCCTAGTCACCACCTATTCTAAACTTTACTTACCCCTACAAAATCAACTTAAGAAAAACTTTGAGAAATTCATGATGCAGCACGACCGACTTAAGTATTACCAACCAATCTTAGCATTAAGAAAAAATAAAAATCTCAAAGATACTTTGGTAAGAGCTAAGTTCCAAAGGCAGGGACCAGGTCAAAAAAGAGGACAACATTGGGTCTTTCACCCCAGAAAATTCCTTGATAACCCACACGGTGGAGCCAGGGTTAGGGTTAGGGTTAGGGTTAGGGGTTAGGGTTAGGGGTTAGCGTTAGGGTTAGGGTTATTAGAATATCTCTTTGACCCTAAAAAAAAGTCTAATAAGCCTAAGAATTAAGAGTGGTTAGTCGGCTAAGCTAATTAATGTCCTTGTAAAGATCAGTAATTAAGTTATGCCTCTAGGCTAGAAAGTGCTATGTCAAGTACTGGAGCTATTGGATTCACTAGCTTTTAAAACAATGAAAGGCTATATATCTAACCTCATAAGCTAAGTCTGTAGCTAATCTGCTAGGCTAGATAGTGTCACTAAATAGAGTAATTAGTAGTCTAATTTATGATAAAACATAATCAGTAACTAAACGGGCTATTTAATTAATTTATTTTATTTGTTTTAATAAATTTAGGCTAACTACCTGTTTTATTTTATCTACTTCCTGTTTTATTTTCCTAACACACGGTCTCAGGAAGTGAGCAAATTTGTTTTTACTTATAAAACCAGAGACTGGGTAATGCAGTCTGCACTTAACTGGAGACAGTCATGCTTGTAGTTCAAGGTTTTTGCTCTAAGCCTGAGTGAGCTCATTCTCTGTCAAGACCTTTTGTATTATGGTGTTCAAATGAAAATCTTCCTTTTTTGAGAATTATGTTTAAAAAGAGTGTATTTTTACTGTTGGGTCTGTAAAATGTATACAGATGTGTCCCTTTCCATAAATTTGTCACTTATTCTCCCTAAATGTGACCTTGTATGATGTTCCCATGATGCTTTGCGCCTCCGAACCAGGAAGTGATTCAAGAAATGATATTTTTCCATCAGAATTGTGTTCTCTGTTGCACAAGAGACTAATTATCCAGGAAAGAAGGTGAGTAAGGATTACATTCCTGTTTTCAAGCCTGAAGGGTGATGGGAAAGGCCGTAAATAAAGGGTTATGACGCCATTTTTGTCTTGTCTTCTCCTTTTCTGATCTTCATTGTTGGAGTCTTCTTCTGTTCACAAATGAATTTTAGAAGATAGATAAGCATGTTGTAAACATGAAGAATGGTGGAAAATGTTGTAAATTAAAGGGTTATGACATCATTTATATCTCCTCTTCTCCTTTCCTCATAATCACTTTTGGAGACTTCTGTGAAGGAAATTCAAGGAGATGGATAGATATGTTGTAAACTTGAAGGTTGGTGGAAAAGGCTGTAAATTACAGGGTTGTGACGCATCATTTTCCCATCTTCATGGGTGGAGTCCTCTTTCTCTGTAACTTTAAACTTAGTTCCTATATTGAAGTTTAATTTGTAAATTGAAGTTTAAATGGCATATTTCATTGTCTTGAGGTCCTGAAATGTTGCACAAAATTGGCTTTAAGTTCTATTCGTCATGTTTTGTGATTTTAAGATGTCTGAAAATCTGTGTGTGTGTGTGTGTGTGTGTGTTTGTAAGAGCGAGACAGAGAGAGAGAGGGAGAGAGAGAGGGGCTGTTAAGAAGGTGGGAGCACTCTAGCACATCAGAACCCCAACCTGATTGGGATGGGGGGCAGAGAAAGAGAAGGAGGAGTGTCATGGATGGAAGTGGGGTGACGGAACACCCCACAGCCCTGGGTCCGGGAAGTACACTCAAAAAGCACAGAGAGGAACAGGGAGTATAGGGGACGCCGAGCACACCACTGGGACCCTGGACGGGTAAGGGGGTTGGGGTTAGGATTAGGGTTAGGGATAGAGAGTTTTAGCCAGAAGTGCAAGGGGGTGAACTTGGTTTTTGACGAATAGCTTTGTCTGTGGTGGTTGCAGAGTCATGACACCCACATGTGCCTCCACTAATTCCACAGTGAACTTTCCAATGGCACCAGACACAAGTCTCTCTGAGCTTGCGTTGCTGAGATACGCTCTGTACGCTCTCTGGTCCTCATATATGGGTGCAGTTAGGGTTAGGAGTTAGGGTTAACCAGACTAGCATTTGGGGGAATTCGCAGCCGTGTACGCTCCCGTCTCTAAAGGTCTGTTGGACACGTTATCCCCTTATATAGAGGGAACTGCTTACTTTACCTTCTTTTCCAGCTGCAAAAGAGAGACGGTACACCCGGATCAACCTCCGGGGAACGGAAAAATCAAGAGTGCACCACTAAGCGTACAACTCAGTAACCGCATCAGGGCTTTGAGCAACTTGTACCCTATCGATAAAGGAATGTGAGAAAAGCAAGGGACTCCCCTGGAAAAAACACCCCCCACGAAACTCTATAGTTACATTGCACATTTCCAGAGAATGTGCACCGTACCTGGAGGTAATGCAATACCGGGAGATGCGTGGAGTGGAAGGAGCAAGCCCCCGTTCCGGCTCCCTGATCCAAAAATCAATTTAATATATGGTCCCCAGGTAGGGGACGTATCAGATATTAAACTGATAAGAACAGTTTTTTTTTCTTTCTTTATTGATACTCATTTCCATTTTCCATAGAAACTTTTGCATAATTAAAAAAATACACCCTACATCAAAATACAACTTGTCAACAATTGTGGATAATCTGTAAAATCATAGTTAAGACAATGAAAACAGTACTTTTAAGAGGTTTTACAGGTTTTACAGTCCTCTAAGTCCCCAGTATCCTAGTCTTTGCCTTACTTTTCCTACCACGTCTGGCCAATTTGTTTTCCCTCCCCCTCCTTGTCAAATTTGACCCCCAGTATTCTCTGGTCAGTCTGTGTCACAGTCAGGGGGAGTCCTGTCATTTCAGTTGCCGTCCATGGCCCATAAAGTTGGGCTTGGGTCTTGCCTCTGTTGAGTTTTGACCCAGAGGCCCATCCAAACCAGTCAGTCAAGTCCAGCGTCCTGTTGACAGATAAAAGGTCGGTGCATAAAACGTTCACGTCGTCCGTGTATAAAACGCAGAGGTTCGCCAGAGGTTCTATACAGATGACAAAGAGGAGAGCAGATAACGGACAGCCCTGACGAGCACCGCAGTTAATATCCACTGCTTTTGTCAGGTGCCCGTTAATAACAAATATGCTGGTGATGCTCCGGTACAGCAATCCCACCCAAGCTATAAACCTTTCTGGAAATCCCATTTTTTGCAGTACCCGAAAGAGGTACTGGTGCGAGACCCGATCGAAGGCTTTTTCAAAATCTAAATTTAGTACTATTAGCCTGATGTTTCTGTCTCTCGCGTAACAGATGGTGTCTCGGATCAGTACGAGGCTGTCGGTGATCTTCCTCCCCGAAATGGCGCAGGCTTGATCTGGGTGAATCACCTCTTCTAAAAATCCAGACATACGTGAGGCTAAAAGTTTGCTAAAAAGTTTGCAGTCAAAATTTAAAAGAGTGATGGGTCTCCAGTTCTTCAAATCAGTCTTATCTTTGGCCTTGTGAAGGAGAGTCACTACCCCTATTCTAAAACTGTCAGGAAGTCGGTCTAGTCGTTCAAAACCCATAAAAACAACAAGCAAATCAGGTGCTAAAATGTCCCAAAATGTCAAATAAAATTCCAGGGGAAGTCCATCTTGTCCTGGGGACTTCCCCTTCTTAAAACCTGTGATGCATTTATTTAACTCTAAAATCGTAAAATCTTGGGTTAAAAGCATGCTGTTTTCTACTGTCCCGGTAATGAGGTTTAAAACTTCTGTCATGGTCTCTTTTTCAATAGGTTTCCTTTGGTACAATTTTTCGTAGTAGTTTTCAACAACTTGTTTAATTTCTTCTATCGTTTCTACTGTGCACCCATTTTCTTTTGTTAGTTTACAACCCGTTCCTCTTTTATTTCTGATTTTCTTAAAAAAATACCTTGTGCACTTTTCCCCCTCTTCAATTTCCTGTTCCCTGCTTCTTAAAATGACACCTTTACTTTTGGTTTCTGCTAAAACCAACATCTCTGTTTTGACTTGTTTTATCTCCTCACTAAAATCCATTCCGCATTGTTGTAGTTTAAAATAGCGTTGTAGTCGTTTCTGCAGTCCCATCATGCGTCTATTTTCCCTACTCTTTTTTCTCTTCCCTGCCTGTCTAAAAAAAGTCCGGGTCTTTTCCTTCACCATTTCCCACCAGTGTGCGCATGTGTCGTAAAAGTCTTGAAGGGTCTGCCACTCTCTGTACTGCTCCCTGTATTGGCTGACTAAAACCTGGTCTTCTAAAATGGAGCAGTTGAGTTTCCACAGACCACTCCCTGATGTCACACCCGAAGAGAGCGAAAGGGTGCAGGAAAGCATCAGGTGATCAGAAAAGAAAACAGGGGTCAATCTAGCATCGGTTGGTGGGCAGTCCCATGTAAAAATATAATCTATGCGAGAGGCTCTGGTGCCATCACCACTGAACCAGGTGAAGCCCTCCTCTCTAGGATGCATGGTTTTAAAACAGTCCTGAATTTTAAAATCCCTGCATATGCCCTGTAGTAAAAGTGATGCTTTATCAACTTTAAAATCTTGCCCTCCTCTTTTCCTGTCTTTCCTGCTTAAAATACAATTAAAATCACCCCCTACAACTAAAGGTTCCCTACCTAGCATGTGGAACTGCAGTTCTTCTAAAAGGTCATACCTGTCATTCCTGTCATTAAAGCCATAAATATTTAAGAGATTAAAATCCTTTCCCCTAAAAGTCAAGTGTGCTAAAAGTGCCTGACCGTCTCTCACCACAGTGCTGCCCTTCACCAGAACCTGAGGATTTTTGATTAAAATGGCCACTCCATCATTTTTGTTGTAATTTGATCCACTCCATATTGATGTATATGGCCACAACTCCTCCCACTGTCTGTAGTGTTTTAAAAACGGAATGCCACATTCCTGTATTAAAAACACATCTGACTTAAAGGAAACAAGATAGGATAAAATACTCTGGGCTCTAACTCTCGACTTCACACTTCTCACATTGACGGTTGAGAAGGTGAGAGTCATGAGTATGGTTAAAAACAACAGGTATGAAATTTTAAAAAGACTATACAAGGAATTTCAGAGATAAAATGGCAGTCACATAATCTGCTGTGAATGGAGCTCTTCCTTCACTCTTACAGGTGAAGAGTAAGGGGGTTTAGCTCCAGTCCCCGGATGGACTCTGGGGGTTGGTCTAGGCTGCAACCTTGCATTTAGTTTTGAGTCCTTAGGGGTTGATTGCAGAGCTATTGTTAAAAATGAGACCTCATTTGGTGAATTGGAGGGGAAGACTCTGGGCTCCTCCACAGATGAACTGTCTGAGAGAGTCCCAACTCTTCCCCTCTTCTCTGAGAATACAGGAGACTCAGAGGACAATTCTGATGCCGGCCTCTTTGTTTGCTGGGCGTTGGGGAGGGAGGCATTCTCGCTATCAGTCTGCAATTGGCCTTCCTCACTATCTGAACTAGCTCCGCCCTCTACCTGCATTGCCCCATCCTCTCCAGAACTCTCTGTTAATGGGGCTGTTGCAGACCCCACCCTTTCTCGCGCCTCATCTGATTCCACTCCTCCAATCACAGGATTTGGCGGGAGATTTGAATTTTCCGGCCCAGCCTCTTCAATTAGCTCTCTAACTGCCTGGCCTTGTCCACCATTTTGCCCACTTGCTTTTGCTGCCTTTACTTTGTTGGCAAAAGATTTGGGGCAATCTCTGAAGAGGTGGTTTGATTCTCCACATAGATTGCATTTTCTGCCATTGGTGCACTCCTCAAAGGTGTGCCCAATTTCTCTGCATTTCCCACAGACAGTCTGCTGGCAAGCTTCGGCCAGGTGCCTGTGCTCACCACACTTGTGGCAGAGCTTGGGCTGACCCTGGTAATGGATGTAGCCCCTGTTTTCTCCCAGAACTATCATGGATGGCAGATGTTTTAGGCCTTGGGAGCCCTGGGGGTCCTGCCATTGTTGAATGGGGACCCTCCAAGCGCAGTTCCAAATGCCATCCTCATCTCTCACTTTAGTAGCCTGGCCTTTAACAGTGCAATATCTTTCCAGCCACAAACAAATGTCCTCTGCATTCACTGTTTCATTGAACATTCTGACAATAACCGTTTTCAAGGCATTGTCAGTCAGTTTCTCCACACTGAAGGCAGAAAACTGGGGTTTAACATTTTCAAAACATGTCCAAAACTCTCTTAGCAGAGCTGCTGAACAGAAACTCACATCAAAGCCTTTACCAAAAGGCAAGGTCAGTATACAGTTCAGATCATTCGGTGTGAAACCCAAGGCTTTTTGGACTAGCTTCCTGGAGAAGTCCAGTCTGGACATCCCCAGGAGTTTACCCTCTCTCTCCACAAAATTTAAATGAACGCTGTGGTGCCTCCACATGCCAGCATGGGTGGCCGACATGATGGAGGCACCACAAGCTAAAAAGGTGCTTAAAACAAAAAATCAATTAAAAGATCAATCAAATAAGTAAGAATAATGAAAAACAATAAATAACACAAGAGACAAAGAGTACTTACCCGATCGGCCTGGCCAAGATGTTACAACCTGCAGAGAACAGGTAAAATAGTTCTGTGGGCCAATGAATTCCTATTTGTTAAGGATTTACAACTACTGGGAAGTTGAAATGCTTTAAACAAGGAACATGTAGAAATGTCCTCCCAAACACTGGTAAAACCGATGCCGCAACAGACAAGGATTTTAACCACCAACAGGAGGCCATCGCAGTCTTAGCCAAAAGGCCGAGAAGCGATGAGTCCAAAGCGTTTCATGTTCCGTCCAAGCTCTTGGCACGATCCTCTCTTGTCACGGTGCCCTGTTTTCAAGCCAGTCTAATAATGTCTGCTGCTTAGCACCCCGGGGGCTGGGGCATGCGTGCTTGTAACATACAGAAACGCCCACCAATCGTCACTGCCCGACAACAGCACCGACTCTGCAGTCGTAAAAGTGGCATAGTTGGCAGTAGGGTTAGGGTTAGGGTTCAGGGTTGGGTTAGGAGAGGGAGACACCATTAGATGTCACTGGTGCATTGGCAACATGTGTTATTCTGAAACTAATTTCTTTTATATATATATTTTTTATATTTAAAAAAAAAAAAAGACAGCCTGTGAGGGTAGGTAGTAATATTTATTAAAATGTACAATTTTTATAATCCCTGATGTTTTTTCTTTTAGGTTTTGACAAGGAGGGAATGGCCATCGATCACATCAATAGATTGTGTTATTTTAAACTAGAGATCCTCAACTCTGGAGGTCTTCCTGGGCCTGGATTGGGGGCTCTTCCACCTATAGACAAGGGGTGGGGGGGGTTTTGGAGGGGGAAAATTTATTTAATTTTTGCTGGTTAGGGTTAGGTACTCCAACATTGTAATGTGGTTAGAGTATGTATGGTATGGGTTAGGTAAGGGGCCCCACGTGGTTGTAGGGTTAGGCAAGGGGTCCAAGCAGGTTAGGGTTAGGGCAAGGGGCCCCCATGGTTAGGGTTAGGTAAGGGGCCCCACGTGGTTTTAGGGTTAGGGCAAGGGGCCCCACGTGGTTGTAAGGTTAGTGGTGGGGCCCCCTGGGTCTACCACAGGCCAGGTGTGGAGGCTTGGATCCCAGGGAGAGGCCCCGGGGTCGGGTCTGGGGGCTTGGAGCCCAGGGAGGGGTTCCCGGGGTCAGGTCTGGGGGCTTGGAGCCCAGGGAGGGGCCCCAGGGAGCCACCTGGGGTCCAGGGCCTCCTCCTGGGATGCCCCCTCTCCAGAGACTAAGTGTGAGCACAAGGAGAAGGGGAGATTTCCCCTTCTTCCCTTCCGAGCGATAGTATGCTCCCCTTCTTCCATGTGCTCTCTCCAGAGACTAAGTGTGAGCACAGGGAGAAGGGGAACATACTAACGCTCGGAAGGGAAGAAGTGGTAATCCCCCTTCTCCTGTGCGCCCTCCCGTACCCCGGGTTTACAGAAAAGTTTCCGCACGATTTCAGAAACCCAGTTTTCGGAAACACAGGCCTCCAGAGCTGAGCCCCGGACATGCCCGGGAATTGTTGCCCGCCCCGAGTGAAGCTCAGAACGGCCTTCTTTTGCCCGGTTGTCCCCTCCAAACTGCGGTTCTCTGCCTGACCGATTGGCATCCGTGGCTCGCCATCGGAGGGCCCCCGCCGGCCGGCCTCGTTGCCGGTGTTCGGGCAGACGGTTCCTCCGGCCTGCGGGCCGGCCTCTATGTCCCCCGGTGGGTCCGTGCCCGGTGGTTAGCAGGGCGCCCCCCATCCCCGGGGGCCCCGGCCCCACGCACTTCCCCTGGGTTCGAACGATCTGTAGCGAGACCGAGACGCCCCGTCTGCCTCAGCCGTCCTACGACGGAGCCCGGCGCTGTGTCGTGGATTATGCCGGCATAACCCTCCCCCCGCTAAGTTGCGCCGCGGCCTCCGGAGAACACAGCGTTTCTCAAAGACAGCCTCTTGAACCAAGAGAGAAGGGGGTCTCAGCCCCCGGCAAACGATGCTTCGGTCCTCCGCCGGGAGCCGCCTTCCAGGCTGCCCCGGGAGGCCACCGCACCGTTGGAGAGCACGGAGGCGGGCGGGCGGCCGCGCCGCCCTCCGCGTCTGCCCCGCATCCGAGGGGGGGCTACCTGGTTGATCCTGCCAGTAGCATATGCTTGTCTCAAAGATTAAGCCATGCAAGTCTAAGTACACACGGCCGGTACAGTGAAACTGCGAATGGCTCATTAAATCAGTTATGGTTCCTTTGATCGCTCTCACGTTACTTGGATAACTGTGGCAATTCTAGAGCTAATACATGCCAACGAGCGCTGACCTCCGGGGATGCGTGCATTTATCAGACCCAAAACCCATGCGGGGTGCCTCTCGGGGTGCCCCGGCCGCTTTGGTGATCGCTGGCCCTCGTGGCGGCGACGTCTCATTCGAATGTCTGCCCTTTCGATGGTACTTTCTGTGCCTACCATGGTGACCACGGGTAACGGGGAATCAGGGTTCGATTCCGGAGAGGGAGCCTGAGAAACGGCTACCACATCCAAGGAAGTACTTACCGGAAGGTGTGATGGTAGGTCAATACCCCCCAGTAACGAAGCATTGTCCGCTACAAAATTGGTGGTGCATGGTTCTGGATCTAAGCTCCAGGAAATAACTATTGTCGAACGCTGAAGGTCTTGGTCAACGGTGTCCCCAGAGCCTTAGCAATGGTGACCCCCTGACCTCATAGGCTTGCCTTGCTTCCGGGTTTGTCAAGTTGGGGACTAGGTATGGGTTTGGCTGCCTCTGGCTGCTGCTGCCCTCCGCCTCCGCCCCTCCTGGCTGCTGGCTGGTGGTTCAGTTCTCTCTGCGGGGTTCCTATCTACGGCACCGTGTGTGCGGTGGGTTTGGTTCCTCGTATGGGTGTCCGGTTCCGCGCTGCGGGTAGTTGGGTTGGGCCAATGGGGTGGTGGGGCTGGTGGGGGGGGTGAGTCTCATTCCCATCATCGAAGCCCCAACCATGGTACTTGTTGGGTCCTGACTAAAGGTCCTGGCATGTTGCCATGACGTAACCTAGGTTGTCGTTACGCTAACCTTGTAGCTGACCCCATGGCACTATGCCGTGGCAGGTTGGCTATTGTAATCAGCCTCTGAATGGTGTCAGTTGAGTTGGGTGTGGATGGGGTTGACCGGCTTGCGCCTGTTGGTCGCCATCTTGCTGCCCTTTCCGCCTCGTCGCCGCGGGCTTGATCCAGGCTTGGCTTATGGTCTCCACTTGCGATGCTACGTGCGTTGCTAGTTGGTTGGCTGTGCGCCGATGTCGGGTCGCTTAGTGGTGATGTTGGGGTCCAGGGTTGCGCTGGCGGTGGTCTGTGGGCCTTGCCGAGTTCCTCCCCTGGTAGCTCGCCAATCTTGGTGCTTGTTGGGTCTCTTGTTGGATAGAACCTGACTTGTCACTAGCTGACACCTCAATGTTGTAACAAGCCTCGAAGGGTATCAGTTGAGTTGATGTGGGTGAGGTTAGGCCAGCGGGGGCTGGCTGGCTGCCGTCTTGCTGACCCCTCCGCATTGTTGCCTTAAGTGCGATCCAGGCGTGGTGTGTGGCCCCTACCTGCGATGCTATCTTGTGTCGTTGGCTGGTCAGTCGCACACCGCTATCGGGTCGTGTGGGGTGCCAGTGGGGTTTGGGGTTGTGCGGGCGGCGACCTGTAGCTGCTTGTCTGACTCCTTCCTCTTGCAACACGTCAATCTCGGTGCTCGCCGGATCCCAACTGGGTACCCGGCCTGTCACTAACTGGCACTGAAACCGTGCTAATCCAATCTGATCAGTCTCGCCTGATCTGGGGTTGTATAAATGAGTATGAGGCCCCGCCAACTGGTTTTCTGTCATATCTCTACAGTGACTCCGGGGTCTGGATAGGTTAGGGTGCAAGACCCACTATCCTAAGCAGCGATCAAACAACTAGAAAGACTAGAATACCATTAGTTGTGCAGACTCGGGTGTGGACCCACTGCACTACACTCCACAATGGATAGCATGCCTAGTAGGCCGAACAGCGCTAGGGGTACCAGGAGGGCGTCCTCCGATGGAGGATGCAGGATGAGCAAGCCCACCGGGAGGTTGCTCAACAGGAGGTGGTCCCCGAGGGGGGACCAAACTCCTGGTACATCCCAGAGGGCCAAGATACTTGGCCAGGGTGAAGAGGGCCCTCTTCACCCCCAGTAAAGACAAGGCCGGTATGACGTTCCTGTGCACCAATAAGACCTGGAGACAGAATATGTCTCAAGGCAGACTCCCTAAGATGGTCAAGGTCGGCCTCCGGGTCCCATGGGCTAGTCAGAGCTGTAGACTGGTGTGACATGAATCCCAGCTGAAAGAGAGAGGAATGGGAACTCCCATTGGAGTAAGGAGGACACGGCGAGCCTTCGGCAGATGATTGATGAGGATGGGAACTCCCCGGGTCTCTATGCCAAAGCAGCAGCTCGGTTTCCAACCATGACGCCCAGACAGATTAGGGAGAAATGCCGGCTTATTCGGGCTAGCGCCAGGACACTGGTGGTAAAGTCCCCCACCACTTACAATGCCAACCAGGACCTGAGGAACTTGGAAGTGGAGCTGCCACCCCAACCTTCAGTCGCAGTGCTTAAAGAAGCTCTTGAGGCAACACTGACTGGGGGTGAGGGGGATGAGGGTCTTAGCCCCCTACAGTGTAGTGGAAGAGATCTCAACCGCTACGTGAGGAAAGTCATCAGGTTGCTCTGTGGACAGACACCAAAGGTTCTGGGAGGCAAGACTAAAAAGAATTCCCCTGGGAATTCCAAGCGCCTCAAACAGAGCAAGAGGTTCCGATACAAGATCGTGCAGACCAGGTACAGGAGAGACAGGCCCACCCTTGCAAGGTGGATCCTGGACGGTAAGGAGAAGTCAGAATGTCAAATCAGCAGGGCGGAGGTGGCTAGCGGCTACAGAAAGATATGGGAGGCTGGCGACAGCTTCAAGGGCCTGGGAGGGTTTGCCGCTATGCCACCAGCAGACAACTCGCCCCTCTGCGTTCCCATCTCGGCAGAGGAGGCACTGAGGGCGGTTCGGAGGATGGACCCGATGGGGGCGCCGGGGCCTGATGGCCTCAGGAGGAGCGATCTCCTCCGATGGGACTAAGAAGGGTAACAAACTGGCAAACCTATTCAACGCCATCCTCCACAAAGGGATACTTCCGAGTTGTCTTAAGAGAAGCAGAACGACTCTCATCCTGAAATCCAGTGACCCCGCCAAGCTTGCGGATTTGAGTCAGTGGCGCCCATCACTATCGGGTCAGTGATGCTGAGAGCGTTCTCAGGCATCCTGGCTCGAAGACTCAAAGAAGCCTGTCCTGTACACACCCGGCAGAGGGGATTCATTGAATCACCTGGGTGTTCCGAGAACCTCTTGCTGATGGACGGATTGTTGCGTATAGCCAAGAAAGAAGTCAGGCCGCTGGCAGTGGTTTTTGTCGACTTCGCCAAAGCCTTCGATTCAGTCTCCCACCAACACATCGCCGAGGTGCTAACACGTAAAGGAGTCGACGAGTGGATGAGGAAGCTCATCCAAGACTCCTATAATGGCTGCACCACGGTGGTGAGAACAAAGCATGGCGAGACAGACAGAATCCACATAAAGGTAGGAGTGAAAGCAAGGTGACCCCTTGTCTCCCCTCCTGTTCAACTTGGCATTGGACCCCCTCCTGTATGTGTTGGAGAACAAGGGCATAGGCTTCAGGGTGGGGGGCCAGAACCTTACAGCACTTACCTTTGCAGACGACCTGGTACTGCTCAGTGATTCGTGGAAGGGCATGGAAAGGAACCTGCAGATTTTGGAAATCTTTTCAAGTCTGACAGGATTGAAGGTGAATCCGAGCAAGTGTCATGGTTTTATGCTGGACAAGAGCCAAAGACGGTACACGATCAATGATTGTGAGGTTTGGAAGTTGGCTGGTACGCCAATACACATGGTTCCCGGGCACGAGGCAGTGGCTTATTTGGGCGTCCAGATAAGCCCTGCCAAAGGTATCTTAACGCCACCGTTGAGAACCTTAGTGAAAGACATAGTTGCACGGATAGCACGGGCGGAACTCAAACCTTCCCAGAAGGTTGAGATCCTGAGGACTTATGCTCTACCTCGGTTGATCTACATGGCCGACCACGGGATGGCATGTGGATCCCTTGCTGGACGGATGTGACAGGGACATTCGGTCAGCAGTTAAGGGATGGCTGCACCTAGAGCCACATACCACAGATGGGGTGTGCTACGCCAGCTTCCAAGATGGCGGACTGGGACTCATTAAGCTGGCTGCGCACATCCCCACTGTCCAACTCCGAAGGATCATGGCAATGTACAACTCAACGGACGAGTGTACAAAGGAGTGTGACGAGGGCCACACTGCCGATAAGTAACATCTGGGCGTTATGGAACCGGGTCAGAGGGGATTAAACGGAGCGGAGGACCACAGTAGGCCAGACCTTAACGCCATTGACCTTAAGGAGGCCTCCACGCCGGCGTGGAGGGGACGAGGAGTTTGGTAGATGGTGCAAGCTGAAGACCCAAGGTGTGGTATTGAGGTCTTCCGTGCTGATAAGATCAGCAACAGTTGGCTACGGGAGCCAACCAGGGGCACGGTTCCATGAGTCGGAGATGATCATGGGCCTCCAGCTTCGGACGTGCACGTTCCCGACTCTCTCCTCAAGGGTGAGGGGAAAGGGACGGGCCCACGATGCCCTACTGTGTAGGTTGTGCGGACGACAACAGGAGACCATTAGACACATCATTGGGAATTGTGTGTCTGTGAAACCGAACAGGATGGCCAACCACAACAAGATCTGTGGTTTCCTACAGCGTGTGGCCAAGGAAGCCGGCTGGCTGGTGGCGAGAGAGCGCAGGCTTGTCTCAGACTCAGGGTCTGTTGGGGTTCCAGACCTGGTGATGGTTAAAGGCAGGGAAGCCATCATCTTGGACGTAACAATCTGTTTTGAGG
>NW_026117551.1:132500-144615 GCF_001640805.2 Lates calcarifer
CTAAAGACTATCCTCGTGAAGTATGTGTTCAAATGACACAAGTTGATAAAGAATTCTCAGAAGCAAAAACATTTATTAAACACACTGTTAGATCGCCAGTTTTACCCCGGTACAGGAGGTCTGGACCAGCTCTCCGTTTAAAGGGTCCAAGCTCACAGCTGTAGTGTTTTCACCCAACTTACAGTTTCTGCGGCTTTATAAGCTGGTGATGAGGAGATTCGCCTAGCTACTAACTGTCTACTTCCAGATGCCTAACCTACTACCACTAATGTCACACCCAACCGAGTAGCCCTATGGGTCGGATACGATCACCAGTCACACCTGTTTACGACAGCTCTCCTCCTAAATATCTTTGCACTTGGTATGGTGCTAGGAAATTGTTTAGTGGCTCTGTAAGCCCCAAGGGTCTGTTAATTTGAGAGGCTGAAATAACCTTTAGGAACCTTATGATGCATTACACACTCTGACCTAGTATTTCACCTTTCTGGGAAGAACAGAACAACTGTCCACGACTTATCCTTAGATACAGTTTATGAATTTTATTGAATATAGTTCTGGCAAGGGCAAAGCATACAGCACAATCATATAAAAAGTAAAAATAATATAATTAATTTCCCAATTAGTATAGTTCTGAAATGAGTAACTCACTGATTCCCATAATGAATGCTGAAGCTGGTCACTAAGATGGGTATTTTGGTGAGAGAGCTGGAGGGGTTGGCAGCTTGGCCTTAGCCGACCTTTCCTCTTTTCAGGCCGGTCCTGAGAGGGGTGAGTCTCCTGACTCCGTACAAAGTCCCGGAGGACCTCGCCCGATTCACAGTTCCTTTTTCTGGGCCTGGCAAACTTGTTAAATCTTCAGAGAACAATTCCTTCACTGCAATGGGGAAATTAATAATCCTTTGTGAAACTCCTCTTGCCTTGAGTCTTCTTGACAGTGAATAATCTCCCAGGTTCCTTCATTCTAATTGAAGAAAAGAAGCCCTCTTGATGATGGCCGAGATACCCTCATACCATTCTTACAGTGCTTTACCAACTTCCCTTTTTGCTAAGACCAAACAGGCCATCTGGTACTTTCCAGTCATGCCACAATCCTGCCATTGCTTAATCACAGTTTTGTACGATTTTCCATTCATTTCATTCATACACACACAATACATCAATTACAATGCTTCACATTATATTGATTAACGTTTTTAGAGATTTAATCAAAACTGTGCATCTTACTACCATGGGGAGAATCTAGCATTAGATCCTTTCTTTTGGCGTCGGGAGTAGGTAGATCTCAACCTTTCCTGACAACACAAAACATACAATAAAGCAACAACAACAAGAGGAACACTCAAGAGCACTGCACACAAAAATCTATTTCAAAACTTACTTAAGAATATAAACTATGTACAATTGCCCTGAATGGTCTCAAAGTTATTTCTGAAACTTCAGCCTTCTCTGGGCTATGACTCACCTCAAGCTCTCTGGACTAGCCTTTTTCAACGAGCAGTGGCAAAGTCAACACAAGGGCATTTTGCTGAGTCTGCAATTGAAAATGATATTGACCAAACAGATAAAAATGTCATTTATAGAACTGACAATAAATCGTTAGCAATAGCAATTACTAGCTATGAAGTGGTAAAAATCAAATGCTAACATTCAAATGCATTGAGAAAATAGCCAAAAGACAAATGCAGAATCAAAAGTTGGAAATCAAAATGTAAACACTGCTTAAAAATACTAGTGTTGAAATGCAAAAATTTGAATGGCAAAAGTAATTGTTAAAGTTTAAAATGGCTGAAATTAGCAGGGAGAAAGGGTAGATGCAGAAGCTGAAAGTTAAAACCAACAGCTGAAGCATTTGTTTGAATAGCAAAATTGTAGATTAAGCTGAACATTTTTAAAAAGCATAAGGAATTGAAGAAAGTTGAATAAGCAAAAATGTGAAAAGGTAAATAAACCTTTTGATAGTTGAATGGTTTCTGTAGCAGAAAGTATGCAGGAGTAGTTACAACCCAAAAAGAGATGGAAGCAGAAAGGAAAAACAGCTAAATGCAGAATCAAAAGTTGGAAGTTAAATTGTAAAAGAGGTAGAAACAGTTGAAAGGTAAAATCAGCTGCTGAGGGTTTGACTGAAACAGTTAAAATGGAGAGAAAGAGGTATGAAGTGTGTCTGGGTGTGTTTTTCATCACCAACTGAAATTAACTGCCAAGTTACTATTGCTCTAAAACTTGTTTGAAGTGAAAACTGTTGAACTGTGTGTGAATCTACATCTTCTATGTGGTGTGGAGACAGTTTGTAGCAGGATTTTGACAGAAAAGTAAGTCAAGAGTTTGATGAACAGCTCAGACATCAGAGATCAGCTGATCACAATCACCTGTTTGTGTCCAACTGCACTCAGGTTGCCATAGCAATATCAAGGTCTCAGCCTCTACAGAGTCAGATTTTGCTCTGCACACCTCTTGAACTTCTCCTAATAATTCAAAAACCATAACTCCTATCGATAATATCTGGTAACTACCAGCGCCGGGAGACTTTACTGAACACAGACGTGTGTTATTTGTGTAGATAAAGTGAAAAATGACCACAGTATGGCAGTTTAAAAACTGGCCTGGTTTGGATGATGTCTGAGGAGACTCAATATGGAGATGAATGGAGCAGCTGAGGAGCTGAGGGCTCCTCTTGGTGATCAGAGTCTGCTACCTCAAAAACTGTAAATCCTATGGCTTAGGGAGTCACACTGTGTGACAGAGCACAAAATGAACTCAGGTTATGGGGTTCAGCTCCATTCAACCACATATACAAAGCTTGAGGTACAGTATAACACAATGAAAAGGCTTAAGTAATTCATTTCATACTTAAATCACATCAGTGCACCAGAGATAACCTACAGGCTTATGAAAGAAATCAGTGACTTTTTATTTCCCATATGCACTTAACCTTAAAGCTACTAAACTAAATGTTTTCAAATTGACAGGAAACAACTTTTTTTTCTAATTGCTGTGACTTAAATGAAATGAAATAATGACAATGGTGGAAAGACAACAGTCTTCCTTAATGTTAGAGAGAGATTTTGGTTGTGGTAACAGGTGACCAATATATCTGACAAGATGATAGCTCATGTTCTTTTCCTCTCAACAGGAGGTCAAAGCCAGTGCTGACTCAGTCACTGTTGTTGGTGTGACAGAGGAGCAGCCAGGCATGTCCACCCTCTTGACAGAGGAGGGAAAGATGTTGAGGGTGGAACATGGCCTGTGGGAGCCATTCGATGCCAGACTCAGGACTGGAAAAACCTGTGTTAGCCTTACTAGAGAAGGGAGAAAGGTCACAAAAATTAGTGCTGTTGAGGACAAATGAAGGATGCTCCTTGTTTTCATTGTTGGTTGTTGTTGTTTCTTTGTTGTCATTAGTATACAGTGTTTATAAAAAATGATTTAGTTCCTTATTTAGTTATTAGTTAGTTCAGTTTTTATCTGCAAAAGATTACTATCAAATGTATTTCATTCCGAGTCAACAAAATTGTATTGCCATGTGCACAAAGAAGAGAAAAATGAGGTGTGATGTGTGAGCATCATTGGGGATTAGACCCCATTATTATGTCATCATATTTGAAAGGGGATGAGGCTGTGGTATAGGAATATTATATATTGGTATAGGAAACCCCCCAGGGTCTAGACCCTGGTGGTGGTGATGAGATGAAGAAAATACTGAACATCTGAATGTGATGATGAAATTATTATGTGTTGTCATATTTCTAGACTTTTTCTAACATGATTTAAATTCATCATGTTGTGCAGTTGACTGTTTAGTTTACTACATACTCAGATGACTTAACATACAATCATAACTACCAGAATAGCCTTACAATCTGTCATGATAAAAACCCAGTTGGGATGTTAATACATTGTGTTAATGTTGTTTAACTTCAAAAAAATGAATTAATCCCAATATGTACATTTTAACACATTTATTTATTCACTTACAATATTTATCATTATTCAATATTCAAATCATATCACACCAGTATTTAGTATTACTAAGATGCTGCTAAGTGCAATCGCACACTGGGGACGGCTCATTGCAATTTGCATACAGAAAACTACCAGACAAGGGCTGCGTAGTTGGCACGGTGCCGGTGTCAGCTGAAGCGGTCTCAGTTTCCAGCGGTGATTAACACACACGTGTGTTAAGAACTGACAATACACACTCACTTACTTATTCTCAGGTTACCTGAACATTTCTGCAGTTGCTTTTCTCTGGCTGCACTATGATAATTTCTTAACAAATTAGCATAAACTAGAGAGAGAGCCGTCCAGACCACCAGTGGTGCTTCTCTAACACAGACAATGATAGCTGACCAGAACTTCTTGTACAGGCCATAAGTGAGGATGTAGCTAAATGTAGCTTGAACTTAAGTTTCATGCATCTAAACTGGAAAACTGGTTAAAGTTAATATAAACAGAGAAGGGCTGTCAGTAGCCGTCATACCCAGCAGTTGGTATCAGCAGCCAAGCTTGGAAAGTAGGTCTCAATGCAGAAGTGAGAGAAGAGTTTCACAGGTTAATTGTATTTTTAACCACTGTTCTCAGAGGCTGATAACAAACATGCATACAAATTATATCATATCTCAGATATGCCACAAAAATGGCTGCAACAGAATATGGAGTCAAGTAGTCATCTGTAGTGTTTGAACTTGACTTTTGTAAGGCAGGGCTGAACAACGTATGTTACCATCAGTCATCATCTGTGTAGGCATCTCTCTGTCACTCATTCTATGAAGGTGTTACAGGAGGCACAGAGCTCAATCATTCTGTGTGGATTAAAAACTGCAGTGAGGATTATTGAGGGTAAATATCAAATGAATGCAGTGTGACAGGATAGGGCAACAACAAAATGTAACATATTTTATGCTCATAAACAGATGAAAGGTGACACATTTGTGAACCCAGAGCTTTTGACATTAGAACATGGAGTACATGGTGTCTTTTTTGTTGGACAGCATTGATCTCAGTGGTTTCTACACAGAATTGTTCAGCCTTACCACCAAAGGCTTCTCACACAGTGGTTAGACTTGATCTAATGTGCTCAGTAGTCTGTAGTGTAAAAAGCCAACAGCTATGTGATGTGCAAAGAGTAAAGTGTCAGGGCGTAGCAATGTGGACACAGGCGCAGACAGGAGGCAGAGGCAGAGTTACCAAAATCAAGGTCCTTTAATCAAACGAGGTCGGTACACAGGAGGGCAAACAGAGAAAGCAACGGTACAAAAAGGACTAGAGCTGAGGCAAGGTCAAAAAACACAGGCGAGGGTCAAAACCTCTGACACTAAATACACAGGAGCAGGGCAGACAATGAGACACAGGTGAACCACATTAGGGCAGGGTAGGTAATCAACAGGAGGAGGGGGAAGACAAGACACCTGAAACAAGAGGGAGGTAGTGATTACAAAATAAAACAGGAAATAGAACAAACAACAACAGAACTACAAAAGAAAAGCCCTGGCTCAGAACTGACACCCAGACATAAAGTGCCTTTAAAAAGCAGAATATTGCAGCAAGTTTATGATCTTAAAGGAATATTGTGATGAAATGGTATTGTCATTATTTACTGTATGATTCAAAGTAACTCAAAAGAAAACCTGTGTTAAATGTCACTGTGTGAGAGTAGATGTTTGTGTTCACTGCATATAAAGCATGCTTTTGTATAATGCTTATTAAAGTGTGAAAAAGAGAAATAATTTTTAAAAGTGATACAAGGAAGAGTTAAGAAAGAATGGTGTAAAAGTAAAAGATAACTTTTTAAAAAAAAAAAATATAATCAGGTCAGACTAGGACATAATGGTGTATAACAGAGAGAGTGAACACGTCAGATGAGGACAGGGCCAGCTTTGACCTGACCCAGCAAGCGAAACTTGGCAAGAGAAAAGTCCAGGTGCATTCCAGGAGATATTGGCATATGACAAATAAGTTGATAAGTTGATTTTAATGAATGGGACCAAGGATGGACAGTTAGACTAACCAATGTTTTAATGGTGTAAATTTGATAAACCAATAAAATGACCTAAGAGGCGTAGAAAGTCACAGCCAAAACTGTATATAAAGAGTATATACAGAGCCAGTACATTTTTGGAGCATTTCTGGTGTATAATGTATGCACTGTGAACGGTTCCTGGGTTTCTTTGTCGACAAATAAACTCTGCTGCTTTGGACACTGCCATCTCCTGATAATTTTTGGACATCTGAATTAGGCTGAAGAATTCTGATTGTAGCCCAGTGGATTTGGGACTTTAAACCCAAGTCCACATCAAGTCCATGACTCAACAACTCCAGCAAAGCTCCACTGTCATATCATACCAACATGATCAGTTCAGGTGTATGTTATCCAACATTTGAATGTGTTTTTCAAAGTGTAATTCACCTGTGTGACTTCAGGTGAGAGGAGTAACATGGGAACAATCACATCATTAGACAAGGCCCATGTGAAAACCCTGAGCTTCAGTTTCACACACATTTTACCACTGGAGTTGTAAACAGTGTATGACTCATGTCTGTACCCAGAGCTTTAGATTAGATCAAGGCTAAGTGCACAAATGTGAGAAACCTTTAACATACATACCAGCTTACACCCCACACTAATGATTAAGATGACTAAAACCTGGCCTCTCCTCCAGGTTAATTAGTTGACGTGCCTGTGGCACCTGAACTAATTGACCTGTTTTCCCTCTCTATCTGTTTTCTCTATCTATTGATGAAGAGACAGGTGGGCGGTTGGGGGGGTGGGAGGAAAGGAAATGAAATGAAAAAGGAATAAATTCTTATGAGATGCAACATATCTCAGTTGGGTAGAGGTCAACAGTCCAAAAGATCCTTTAAACTGCAGAGCTGTTTTCAGAGACACAGTCATTCTGTCCAGGGTTCATAGTTTGTTCTGTCATGATGCTCTTCAGTCAGTTGTTGGCACAAACCAAAACTGTCAACAGAGCACAGTGTCAGCATGAAGATGGACTGACCTTTGACCTTTCCAGTGGCTGTAGAGCTTCTGCTTTCAGTCATCTGGTCAGTGTCAATGAAAATGGAGGACACAGAGGTGCAGAGACCTTAAAGAGAAAAACAGTGAGAAACTTTATCTCTGACATTTCTTTAGTTGTAAATGCAAACTGCATGCACCAACAGTGTTTCTGTTGTTTTGATCATCAGGAGATTTGGTATGGCAGGAGTAGGAGAATAAAACTGCTACCTTTAACACGTGTTGGAGGATGAGCTTGATGTTGCAGAGAGGAAGCACACAGTGCCATCTCACATAGTTCACTAGCTTGTGGAGCTGTGCAGTGGTCTCTACTGTGAAGTGGAGAATCACAGTGAAGGAAGACCTGAAGGAAGAAGTTCATGTACATGACTTTATTAAACTCCTAACTGTAACATAAAAGTCAAGAGCAACAGTATTACTGTAATATGAACAGATGAATGAACAAACATCAAAAAGTCCTGTTATATGACAAAAACCAACCATACCTTCTGCTCTGTTGTGAAGAAGCCTGAGCACTGAGGAGGAACAGGGTCTCTGTGTGGTCCAGCACTGATGACTCTGCTGTTGATCAACAGTCAGGATGGTGCTGTGATGACTGGTCTGTGGCAGGATGATGTCTTTGCTGTAGTCAGCTGATCCAGTGTCCGAGAGTCACAGAGAAGGTGAGGCAAAGGTTGGCAGGAGTTATCTCATCGTCTGCTTTGAAGAATGACTGGGACTGGCAGGAAGTAGAACATGTCTCTGTGTGGTCCAGCACTGCACTGTAGCAGTACAGCTTTGTACACAGAAAGATGTACGTGTATATATACACTGTAATGCTGTATATATACACACATGTATATGTTTCAGTAGCTGTATAGAACTGCTGTGTTTTTAAGCAGTTGTATGGTTGTACAACTGCTCTGCTTTACAGCAGTTCTATACAGCTACTGAAAGTTTTGGCCTGTGTATTTACCAACCCAGACCCAAAACCCACCCTGATAAATACACAGGCCAAAACACAAGGGAAGCATAACTCACTGACATATAGTTACCTGAAAGATTATATGACCTATAACATTATCCAATACTCTTAACAGTCCTGATTACCAGTTAAACAGTAAAATTAGGTTTCCTAACAGTTACATTAGTTAGTTTTGGACAGTTAAATTAGTTCAACAACAATGTTACCTAAAAACTACAACATGACCCTCACTGTATTTACCTTACCTTACTCATTGGAGGAACCTGAACAGAATACATCACTGTGACAGTATTTTACCAGGTGACATACAAAGACAGTGTTATGGTTGAGGGATAAAAATGATAAGCACTTTGTCAAACATTGTGTTATTCCTCACAAAGAAACCTTGCAGTTTGTTATTTTATAGGAGTCCTCTGGTCCTCCCTCCCTCCCTCACAGCCTCAGTGAGGCTGGAACAGCCTGTGGTCTGGCTGTATAGAGGACCCCCGAATTTAGATCATATTAAACTGCTATGACTGTCTTCTCAAACCAAACTGTTATTAGAACATTTAACTCTCTTTCATCATTATCACTTAGTCTATACTCCACTGTAGTATGCTTTTTAGAACTCACTGTTGTGCTCTACTTTTCTCACAATTTCACACAAAGTTCTCATAAACTACTTTCTCAGATCTCTGCACTGAAAATGTGGATTTTAGATTCAAATCATTTGCATTTTTCTTTACCTTTCAGACTCAGCTGACAGTACACAGTACACAGGGTCGTGATAGCTGTAATAGGTTTTCATCACACCAGAATAGAGACATCTCTGTTGTTGTGAGATGAAGATCAGGTCCAGCAGTGTGTTCTTCTCTGTGGTTGCAGCAGTGATGAGTTGTGCGTATCCTTGCGTAGCCACAAACTCAAGGTCAGTTACATTATGAACATACTGTTTCTCATGAACCTGAATGTTGTCTTTGACATAAACAGCAACTCCACCATCACTTCTGCTGGCCATCTGAGGGAACTTTGTGTAGGACAGGTGTCTGTTGCATTTGAACATGTTGTAACCTTGTAGGTGGAGACTCTCAGCAACAAAGGAGCCCTGTAGGTGAGTTTCTGTGAGACAAAACACATCTGCCAGACACATATCAACATCCTGCTCATTATCAGGCTCATGTTCTGCCTCATGAAGTGCACCATTGTCCAACCTGTCAATTTCCATTAGATGATCCTCATTCATTATCATCATCATCATCATCATCAGGGAGTGTGGGGTCACACAGCTCAGCCTCATCTCTGATACTTATGTCCTCATACTGTGGGTGAATGTGTTTCAGTTTATTCAGGGCCTGTAGCAGTTTAGACCAGGTGACAGTCTGGAACAGCTGATGACCTCTGTAACACAATCGTCTCTTCAGTTTGACTCTCAGGACTTGAGACTCACTTCTCAGTCTGGGTAACGCTTCAACTGTTTCCTGCACCTCAGATGGGACACACACCACATTACCACGTATTGCTCTCTGTCTGCCTTTGGGAAGTGAGATGATCTTAGCAAATGGAAAACACTTGGCGATCAGATGTCTCTCCAAAATGTTGAGGTCACACAGCTCAGGTGGAATATCAACAAGCTCCATGTTGTTGGCTACAGCCAGAGAGGGCATGGCTCCTTTTTAAGATGATCATGACAGGTGTGACAGATCCATTCATCCTTTCTCTCATCAGGAACTTTACACTGTTCATTTCTGCAGCCGTCATCACAAACATGAACATATTTTCCTGTCAGACATTCAGCAGCCACTTCTACAGTGCAGACGTAAGTGGGGTTTGTATGTGATCTGAAAACAGATATGGCCTCTTTGATCAAACCGTGGTCACTTTCTGGGGTTTGTCTGTTTATCCGTCTGTATTTCCTCTTTATTTTCATGGCACATCTCATGCTGTGCAGAATTTTAAATGCAAGATTGTTGTTATATCTGTCTCGCATTATTTGTTTCATGAGTTGTCTGTGTTTTATCCTGAAAGATTGATCATGAGCATAACGCTGAGTGACATAAGATTACTGCTTCTGCCTGAATTCTTCAGTTTCCCTGTATCTTTTGGTGAAGTATTGATTTTCTTATTATTTATTGATTTTCTCTGATGAAAACTGTCATCTTCTCTGAATCTTTCAGTACAGATTTTTTTCTGCTCTTTGTATGTTTTGGTAAAATACTGTTTTTGTTTCTGTCTGAAGTTGGAATTGCTGTGATAGCGGTTGGTGATGTACTGCTGTTTTTCTTGTCTGAATCCTTCATTACAGTATTTGTGTCACAACTGAACTAGGACGTGAACCCAAATGCACAACTCAGACTCAAAAGTACGAAATGAACAAATCTTTAATAGACAAAGTAACAACAGAAAATCACTCACAAGGAGGCAAAAACTATGAAACAAACAAGGCAAGACAAGGGATCAAAAACTTGGTGTGACTGGAACTCGAGGTGCAGGCTGGCTTGTCTCTCTGAATGAACAGGACAAACCAGCACAGGACAAAGGGAGACACAGACTCTAAATAGACACAAGGTAAGGGGGAACAGGTGGAGACAATCAGGGCGGGGCAAGCAATCAGACAGGAGGGAAACACATGAGGGGAAGAGGCAAGTGACCTGAAACGAGAGGAGAGTAAGATTTCAAAATAAAACAGGAAGACACAAGACAACATGAAGACAGGACAACACAGCAGTGAGTTAACATAATTTCTTGGACATGACAATTTGTTGCTTGAATAAGATTTCTTTTTGACTATATGATTCATTAGAAGAATACTTTTCCTTCTCTTTTCTTTTTTGGTTTGCTTTTCTTTTTGGTGCTTTCCTTGAGATCATTAGTCTCCTCTGAAATTTTCTCCTTTCATTTTTACCAAGTTTGACCAGTTTAGAGGAGAGGTCATGTGAGACTTTATCAGACAGATCACTGGCAGCAGGTTTTATCAGTGGAACAGTTGAGAGTGATTCTTTGTGAGGAGCATCATGTGCTGTGACAGAATTAAAGCTGAACTGGCTCAATGGTTGTGGTTCAGTTTCCATACTTTATGCTTCATGTAACATGTCATCAGAGAGGTCAGTGACCACAGTGTTTGTCTTTGGAGCATCAACCACAACAGGACTGGGAGTTGTAGTCTGAGTGTCTGGGATGGCTTCACTCTGATTGGCTGTGTTCTCACTGTGAAACTCCACAGGCTTCAGCTCATAGTTACAGGTGGACTGTGTACCAAAGCTCTTGTGACACATTTTGATGCTGTCAATCATGTCACTGATATGTGTGAATGTCACCATGACAGCTTTACCAGCAAACAGTGACGGCAAACCATCCTCTCCTCTGGGGTGTGGGTCAAAGAAACCGTACCTGCCTGATCTGGTTCTGAACACTGCCATACACAACCCTGTCATCAACAGCAAGGCATACTGCACATCTGACAGCAGACAGCTCAGTCCAGCCTCCAGGTCCAGAAAACTGTCCACAGCTCCAGGTAAAGGATCTCCTAATGTGCCGTACCGGGAAAGTAGTGTTTTTGTCAGCATGAAACACGTGTCTGCGTGCTGGGACTAAATCTGGGAGCTCATCAGTGGTGAGGTGAGCGTGCTGAGGAAACATCTGTCTTACCTGTTTATACAACACGTTACCTTTATCCAAAACACGGTCGAGGTCTGTGCTGGTGATGTTTTCATTCTCATGAAGGAATGCTAGAAAGGTGAGAGAGTTACAGGTACACTGCTGGTTTCTGTATCTGCTGTATTTAAATAGAAGCCTGGCTGCAGGACGCTCTGACACGATGTTCACCAGGCTGATCTCCCACGTTCACACTGTCTGTACGAGGAGGTCCTGCCACACATGAAGCATCTCTCTGACGCTGTGTCTGTACCATGTCAGCATAAGATGGTTTTCTTGAAACATGGTGTTCACCTCTGTGCTTCACCTGGTGCATCTGAACAGACTCTGCTACACACAGAGTTTCACTGTAACGTCCTCTCTTCACAACATCAGCGTACGATACCTGTGGTACACACACTGCATCACGTTGACCTGCCTGGTTTACAGCTTCAGCAGGAGACACCACAGACTCTCTCACCAAGTCTCTGCTCTGAGGACCAGGACCTTCTGCTTGTTCACATGGTGCT